>NC_089324.1:12608117-12830617 GCF_036669915.1 Pocillopora verrucosa | reverse complement strand
TGCTGCCTAAAATATCTTGTTTTTCGCTTGTAGGAAGCTAATAAGCATAAATACATTCGTAAAACCCCAAAAATGTAATTTGTGATGATCCTAAATTAGTGTAACTTGCTTCTTTTATACCGGCACAGGGGCATTATGGGATAAACAAATAAGGGACCAGACATTTTTTTATCGCCAGCAAGGGAGGGGGGGAGGGGAGGGGGAACCGAAGAAAATTGACTGCCAACTGGGGAAGAGGTTGAGAGAGACTGGGGGTTCAGGTAAATTTTATTACGCACACGACACAACCAAAATCGGTGACTTCCCCGTGGTGATAAATAAAGACGACAGGTTCCTTAGTCTTCGTAAACTGTGGTAGCAATGCAGGTTTCGATCTCGTATAAATAAGTACTAGCAGACGTTTTGTGAAACCATGCTAAAAAATCTGGGATAAGCTCATTCCCCTGGACGATTTAGATGTTTCAATTTCTGACCATGCCTTTTTGCCTCTTCCTGATTGGGCCCTCGTTCCTTAAGGGTAAGGAAACAGTACTCGATATTGTTGAAAGGAGATTGAGAGAAGAACAACCTGAGGACGCTGGCGCAATGCTTACGAAAAGTGAAACCTCTAAGATAAGAGAACTCAGAAAAGTTGCAAGTTATTTGAAAAATGACCAAGTTGCTGATCATCTTCTTGTTGATGGCCCATCCAGCTTAACAATCAACGTGCCACCAGGTTAGTTCAGTTGAATTATGGGACTCCGTCATCTTATTTGAATACTTGAGAACGGGTTTACTTCACTTAACTTGATTGGATCTTTCTTTTCATTAATAACAAACACTCACAAACGACATAGTTAGTACCTTTTTAACGTGGTCCAAGAATGAAGACGCTCACCTTAAGACAAAGAAACCGCCACTGTGATGCCATGCAATGTTTAAGCATTCTATTTATTGGTTAATGTTTTTTTCTTATTATTTTTTATAGCTTCAACCGTACATGTGGACGTCAAAGAAGCACAGACTGTTGTTGTGGGAGATCATAATACAATATCTAACAACAATAGGAACTAAGTGAGTGGTTACACTACTAACTAGAGAGAACTTTCCTGCTTTAGAAGGCCGTCAACGTTAATCTCCATTCATTGTATGGCATATATGGCGATTTGAAAACTAGTATCAATTGTGTTTAAATTCGAAAACGGCGCCAACATTTGGAATTTTGCTCAGCAACCTGTTTATCACTAACCTGTAACATACCTCAACTCGGAACACTCGAAGCGTTTCAATTTGAACTAGGGTTAGGTTGATTAGGTTAGGCCCAAAGTCATAACAAGATGAGTTCTTCCGCTTTAAAGTCTACTTTTCCCGTTTTCAAATGCTTATACGCGTTTTCAGACGCGAGTTTTACAGATATTTTGCTTCTGTGATTTGAAACTTTATTATGTGTGAAACTCAAGATACATATTATTTAAAAATCATTTTCCTCGCCGTTAATTATTTACTCGCTCCGTTCTCCCTTGAAGGCCACAGGATCGGATAGTATTCATTATCGTAGTTGCCTAAAATATCATTGAGTTTTGGGCTTGATCAAATTTTATAATTAATCTTCAGTAAATTGGCTGAATTTCTTTCAGCTACAAATCATTTTATGCTTTAAATGTATCCTTCATCCTTGTGTCTTGCAGGTGTACTAATAGTTAACAAAATAGCTTCAACCAACGTTACTTTCTAAACTGTTCGTGAATGTCTCAATTTAAAATTTTTTTTCTCACTAAATATTTCAATTTGTTCGTACATTGCACAGGAAAATCTTTGGAAAGGATCCATACTATAATTTTGCTAAAGGGGAGCTTGATGAAAAAATGCAATTGCAGTCAACTTCAGTGGACTTCAAACATTTTGTTAAACCAACAATTAATCAAGTGGAAAGGTTTAGAAACAAGCATCGACCATTCGCTGTCAAGGTTAACTTATGGTTTCACTGAAGTTAAATATTGTGAATGTCAAGATATGATTAATATTACTTGTGATGTCTCCTGACTGATAATTCTTATAGAAAACGACTTATTGTGAAGCTGCCTTTAAAGAAATTTTTTCTCATTGCCTTCCATATGGTTGATAAAGCAACATAGTTTTATTTATCATACAAACTACGGTGTTGTACTGAGATAAGCCCTGAGAAAAGCCGTAACAACACACGTAAAAAGTTCTCATCATCTGTTCTCATTCTCATCATCTGTTGGTGGGTTTCAGTATCTTTAACTGGCAAATTCTTCGCTAAAAAATTTTCAATGCCACCGAAATTGCTGACCTCAGCGCGCACCATATTTGTTTATAATTACGCGATATTATTGCTTGATTTTTTCAACTACCACGAACCGTTTGAGCGCAAACATGATACTGAATGAATGAATGATAGTGAATGAAAGTTGAAATTATCATCAACTATCGTGACCGTTTGAATGCGGCTTAAACGCTAACCCACTTTACCTTTTCTTATACGGATTCGTCCAAAGTTTTATTTTCAGTCGTTAATAAAGTCGACTTTTCTCGTTAATAAATATATGTTATTTGCCGGCTGGGAGGTCCGTGAAAAACTTATTAGAAAGTATTATTCACTCTCATCGACGATTAATTCATGTACGAAGATTTACCTCTGTTCATTAAGTAATCGGCGAGGAAAGTAATTGTAAGTAAATTCAAATATTTTGTTTCGAAGTTGTGAGAGTTTTCTCGTTTGTTTGCTGCTATGGCGTGTGAAAATCTGGTCTTTCCTACACAAAAACTAAATTCGGATGATACAACCCAACGAGACAGAAGGGGATTTAATGCGGCCTTTTCTCGTTGAATCCCTAAGTTTCTGTTGTGCAATTTACGGTACAAATGTCCAAATTAAACGGACTTGAAAAGATTCACCGAGAGCGTATATTTGTTGTAGAACTGAAATTAAAACTTCGCTCGCCTTTTCACCACGAACAAATTGTTTTAGAAAATTCAGATATTAAATGCATGAAAGTTCCATCGATTAGTTCAACTGTAACCAAATATCTCACGTTTTAACTTTCTAGGTACTTTTTGTGAGCGATTAATTGCAGACGGCTTTTAGGCCACTTGTCAACCAACTATGACACTATTGCTTGTACAAAAAAGTCATTCTGAAACAAAAATTTTTCTGTCAACCAAAGTGACTTGAAAGAGAGAAAAGAGAGGATTAATAAGTTATTTATCGGCTTGAGGTGGTGACCGACGACTTAGCTTAAAAATACTGCCCAGCTGGTAAAAGGAGATATATTTATGAAAAATGGCAACGAATGAAGGGATGTACTCGGCGACTCACGAAAGCGTTACCGTTGCCCGTGGGCAAAGAGAGGAAAATACTGACCGAGTAAAGAACCAATCAGATTAGCGGATTCGTTACCGTGCCCTCTGAAAAAAAAAATATAGGGCTATTATGTTTATATGATAAACAAAAGTAATACATGGTTGCTTGTAGATATGGATTTTCTATGCTCGTGTTCACCTTGACATCTCACTCGTTCGCTGCGCTCATACGTAAGCTACTCGGAGTAAAACACTCGAAGAGAAATTTCATATTTATGTATATATTAACGCGCGCTCATGTTTTAGTCTCCATTTAAAGAGAGTTTAAAAGTTAAAGAGTCAGTGAATCTTATTCATCGTTTGGTATTAAAGTATGATGAATGGTCTTGTCCTAGGATTTGATCACCCCCGAGCTTATTGTAAAAGATCGCAACACCACTCCAACATGATTAACAGTATCCCCTTAACACACCCCGCAGTGGCATTCAACAGCTGCAATAAAAAATTTAGTATATACGTGTAGATTAATGGTTCATCCAGGGTCCTAGAAGCTATAGGTATCTTTAAGAGCGTTGAAATAACTTATAATTTCAGATGCCTGTAAATGAGCGACATTTGACACTTAATTTTGCATTGGTAATAGTTATAGTGCGTGTGATGCCACCTCCTGAGAGACGCAAACGATCTACGAGGGTAATATTTATGTTTCTTTATTACGATTTTAATGAAAAGACGATGCTAGTGTCACCGCTAATATCTCACTAATCCATCAATTATCAAAATTCGGCTGAGATAGAGTGTGTGTATGAAAGGGAAGTGCATCAGATAAGTCTTGAGGATTAGTGCATTCAGTTCTTTTTTGTTATCGAAATATTTTTGAGGTAATAGACCTCCATTCTTAAAAGTGATATATGCAAACTGATTCTTCCCTTTCTATTTATTTCAATGGCTAGTTTGAATAATCAATCAGCTTTCTCTCACGTCTTTAACTTATTTATTATTGAGTCTGCTTTTTGTTCTGTGTTGATTGTATTCGCGAGAATTTCGTTATCGATAACAGAGTCATTGTGAAACAATTATAGAAAACATTCATTATTTAGTTGATTTGGTATAAATGTGCTCATGTTTGTATTTCAATTTCATCCAGGAACACCTGTCATTTTTGTTTTCAACTGTTTCTAATTCATTATATTTTTTCATATTTTACCCTCATTTATACCTCCACATTTACGCTATCCTTGTCTTCATACGAGTTTTACTTCGATTGAGCAAATATACTCTCTACTCGACACGAATTCGCAATTCAGTATCGGGCAGGAAACTGAATACAATAAGGCTATTAATTTCTGTTATTTTGCAAGATTGCAATGATTAATTTTCGTGTCGAAGTAATACTGGTTCAACACGATGTTGGCGCTTTTAATAATCGACTCAACATAGACTTAGACATAGACATGGATTTTGTCTTGAAACAATCATGTCTGACAACTAACTGTCGACCAGTCGCCATAAAATAGCCACTTTAGTCTCGTTTTCAGCAGATGAATAGAGGCTTTTGTTCCATACAACTTAAGAAGTAGAGATCGACAATACTAAGCAAGAGATACTATTAAAAATCTTTACAATATGTGCAGTACCCGCGTTTCATCGGAATCTCGGAAGTTCGGAGGCGCTCCGTTGTTAAGGAGGTCATCAACTTTTTGTTTATCGGTAAGATTGTTTCGCTGAGCCTTCCGAAGCTCTTTCCCTATTTTTGGAGTCTCGTTCCGTTCTCGTTGCCATTTTGGGAGGAAAACCGAAAAATTTGTAGTAAAACTGTCACAGCAGCTACTCAAAAGAGAGAGGACCTATTTTCGTACAGCACATGGTCAAGAGATTGTGACAACAAAAGGTTACATGGTCGTGAAAAAAAGAAAACTACATCAAACTCAAAATAGATCTGCCCATCGAATTTTTGAATAAATTTTTCCTGTCAATTTGCAACACACCGATACAGAATAACTTTCTAATTCTTTGCTTGACATCGATTAATTGCATATTTTTCCTGTTTAGCAAATCCAGAAACCGAAGTAGCTCGAAATTCTTTACATTCAGTAATAAACAGCCAAAAGAAAATGGAGCAATTTGGCTTGCAATAATTCTCCTTTCTCTAAATAACGGAAAATCGGGAAAATGTTTTAATTCACGACTACCCAATACCACTTTTGGCTTTTTTTTTTCTAACGTTTAGTTCACTGCGGGAAAGTAACAGCCTTGATTACACAAGGGCTTGCCATACAAATAGTCATAGGCATAATTTCGTTTCCTGTTCAACCAATCAGATTATTTGAACCATTCTAACAAGTATTCTGATTGGCTTACTGTAGCGTGTTCATAAGAGTATAGAGCACGCTGACCGCCACCGTTGCTCGCTTTGAAAATAGATTTTGTTTTGAAAATTGAAAGGAACGCGTTGGGAATTTAGTGGATTCCTTACTACAGAACAAATAAAGAAGCCTTGACTGTGCTCTGTTCTGTTGTAAAGCACCTAGGAAGCGGTTAAAGCACTCAAGAAGTGGGGAGAATCTACACTTCTTTCGTACTCTGGCTGCTTTCTTGCGTTTGAAAAACGACTGCTTAATACGGAGTGACCACTTAATACGGTGCCGCTTAATACAGATTTCACTTGGATAGAAAATGAATTTCTCCTGTCAAACTTTCCTTTTGAGAATCCTCCTTTAGGTCACCGTTTTCTTAACTGTAACGTATAACCTTTAGCATTACGTGCTATTAGCGCAACTGGAACAAAATGTAAGAGCGGTGGCAACTCATCAATTGCCGGTGGGCACGCACTTCATTAAAAGCTATGAAAATGTCTGGAGTATTACATCTGACATTAATATTTTATGATTGTTCAAAATGTATGAAAACTATAAAATCATTGTTTTAGTCATTTTACAGTTTGTGAGATCATCGCCAACCCATAGAGTTTTTCTTTGCTTTCTTTTTATTTATTTAGGCATTTGAAGATGCAAGTCTCTGAGTTAAGCTATGTTGTTTCTATTGTATTTCGGTCACAGGCGGCCCAAGTTCCAGCTGTGAGATGATCATCTTGCGAAATAAGAGTCATGGCGTCATTATAAGAATTTGTATGGGAATATTGAGAATTTGACAGTATCTTTTAATTCCTAAGAGCGGTCGTAAATATTCCCATACAAACTCTTATTATTTCGCCATGACTCCTATTTCGCAAGATGATTATCTCACAGCAGGAGCTTGGGCCGCTCGTGTTTTGACTTCGGTTATGGAACAAAAGCGTTTCAATTATGAATCCTGACTTTTTGTGAAACACAGTTTGAAATTTTGTGAGAAAATAAAAAGCTTGAGTATCAATTATAAAGGTTGAAAAGTGATGGATGACATCTCGGAGGTGCCGTTATGATTGAAATTTTTATTCCAGTAAATAATAATGTATAACGGTATACTTTTTTCTTTTGTTTTTCTTTTGTTTTTTATTTTTTTCGGGCAGAGCTACGTGGATGAAAAAGTTCTTTTACACGAAGTTTTTTAGCTCACTTAAAAGAGATTTTTCTTGTTTGGAGATCGTCTTTTCTTTCTCCTTTTCATCGGAGGCTAAAAGCGTGTTATGTCGATCGGTGTATGGTCGATGACAACAATTGAACGCAGCTGAAAATACCTGATTCCCAATGAGAATCAAGAATCAACTGAATAAATATTTGTTTTCCGCACAATGTGCCTCGTCTGTGTGGTACTTTTTTAACCACAGTGTAACTTGTGAACGTTAACAGCTGTTAAAAGAACTAAAAACTCTTCACTTTCCTCCCAAAAAATTCAAACTGGAACCTAAAAACGCAAGACCAACACGATGGTAAAACGTTTGAATTGAATTTTCTTCTCTCTTTTTATATAGATAGATAAATATTGCTTTGAGACCTGTGATTTTGAATTTATTTACAGACTCGATTCTTTCGTTTGTTCTCCTGTTTGAGTGTCCTGTCAAGAGGTTAGTCTGTATGAATGTTTCCTGTTCATCGTGCATTTCTATGAGTATCTCGAATGATTCTGTACCTCCATGTAGAATACTAATTTAATATTCTATTTTTGTGCATAAACTCACTGTAAAATTGCCATAATTGATCATAAACGATAAGATCCAAAACAAAAACTGAACTTGAACTTTCTTTTGATCTCTGGAGCTTTTCGCTTTCGCTATTCAAGTTAGACTCATTCACCAGGCGTTCAACAGGCGCCTCCTATGCCTTAAGATTTTTTTTTTTTAATATCGATGTATTAACACCTTACAGTCCTGGCTAAATACATTAACCATACTATGAAGTTTTGATACGAGTTCCATTTTACGCTTTATCATCGCAATTTCTCTAACTTACAAAAAGCTATCTTGTCAGCGTCTATGAAATATCCATAAGATACTACCAGTGCCCTGATTGGCCCAAAACCTATCCTTTATTACACCGGTACACCCATAACTGTTTCATAAAAGCATTAGGTTACCATTCTATCGGTTTATAGAGGTGAAAACTCACAAAGCGAACACGCCAAAAGTTCCTTACTCACTCGCCTCCGGCTCGTAACTACAAAATTTTCTAAATGTTTTCCCAACATTCCGCGTGGCTATTACGCTAAAAGAAGGTTCAGTCTATTGCACTTAAGACATCTGCTCTTATAGCTGCTTCTCTTTTTCTTCCTTTGTTATTTTCTCGCTGAAGTCGTTTGGGGCTGGAATGATCCTGTAGCTATGTACCCACTTAGAGGTACGGAAAAAGATGTAAGTCGCTGTGCTAATGGAGACGCCCAATACTTTGATGATAGGAAGAACTTATCTTGGCCAAGAATGTCACCGAGTTTCCCTGTGGACAAATTGAAAAAAGTTATTCGGATAACGAATAATGATGGAAACCTTAGGTTAAAGGATCTGACGATGATAATCCGTTTTAAAGCAGCTGACCTCGGTGTGAGGACACTTGCCCAGTTTGTTGCACATGAAAAGCCAATTCTCCTACTTTCATTAGACGACTGCGACCTCCATTTTTCATTGTACTCAAAATGTGAAAACAAAACGCGAATTAACAAGCTGAAGGTGGCGAAGAGCATTAAAATCAAACACTGGACATTTGCAGCAGTTACCTATAATCAAACATCAGGATGGGCCACGCTTTACGCAGGCGATGGTCGGATCCATAGTGCGCGCTGGGGTTATGTTGACATACAGGAGCCACAATATATATATTTGGGTAATAACATTGAATTTATGAGAGATGCTTCTGATTACGATGTAAAGGAGGCACCTGAGAATTTTTCTGGAAAAATGAAGTGCTTCATTCTCTATCGCCGGGCCCTCGACTTTTCTCAAATAACTAAAGTGGAGAGTTTTTGCCGCAAGATGGTGTTGAAAGGTGACGATACTGAAGATGACGAAGGCAGTGCTGATGATCAGATAGGTATTTGCAAGTATGAAATAAGGCACTTCAGCAAATACTTCTATCATATTAATTTTGCAGATTAGGGCGCTCATGATTTTTTATTCATTTTGTGCATTCCACGCGCTGTTGGAAAACACCTTAAACCTTTCGTTGAAAGGCTACTTTCTGCACTTACATGGCTCGGTTTGATAGGTCGGATATTCATCCAAGATTCCTTGAAACATACAGTAATGTGTAATATGATTCGTGCAAGCACCATGAGATACAATTTGCCTTTCTAATTACAGAGACGTATATGGTTACTCGGCCGTATTTCTTATTTTGCCCCCTGAATATCTCTTTAAGAAAAAAGACGAACATCAATTCTACTCATCAACGGGCATTAAGGGACTTTCTCCAATGGCTTTTAAAACTTTCAACTTGTTCGTTAGATCCATATATGTGATTCTGTAAACCCAATGATTCAACCGGTGTCTCCGCAAACGTGCAAAAACAGGAAAAAACGCTAAATTGTGTCTTATTCCCCAATACGACTTGCCCGATTTCATTGAAAATCGTAAAAAATTTTGCGTGAAAAAAAGTGTCCAAAAATATCCCAAACTAGAAGGCTAAAGAAAGTTGTAAAATTCACTGTGATTATGCTGACTCAACTGGTTCTTTGAAAGATTGAAAATACAATAAGGCATTTATTCATGTCGAGCTTATGTCAGCGGCATAGATATGAATGTTATTTTCGACTGATGAAAACTACTGATTGTCTTGTCAAAAAAAAAAAACACTATCACGATGATTCCATCGCCCGCATGGCGCGTCATAATTATTCAAATCACTTGTCTGTCTCTAAATTGTCTAATGTACGTGTACAGCTCATGAAGTGTGACAAAATAACTACTTTTGCAATTTACAGGTAAATACGAGTACAGTTTAGACGCTTTCGTTTGCCCATCCAAACCTTTTGACAATGGTTCCAGTATAACATGCTCAGATGCACAGACGTTATTAACGACGAGCGTTTCTGCAGGGCCCAACTCAACGCGGACATCTACCCATTCTGAGCGCACGGAGATGGCAGAAAACAGCTTCGTCCCTAAAAAAGTTTCTTCAATATTTGTCTCAAGTACAAAGTCTGTGGATGGATCGAGCCCTGGTGAAAATATTATTCAGCCAGGATTCTTAACGCCAACATCAGCACTTGCTTCGTCTGCAAGTGTTGAAACAAGAATTCTGCAATTTTTAACGATCAATTCACTTCAGAATCATCCATGCACACAAGAACCATTTAAATTAAGAGCAACGTTATCTCTGCCTCTCATACCCTCAGCTTCAAGGGTTCTTCTTGAAGGAATAATCACCTTAAATTCAGCAACGGCGTTGAGCACAAACTCAAAGGACATTCTTCTTCAAAGTGAAACTATACCAAAACACCGATCCGAGCCAATCAAGCAGTCAACTCTTCAACAAACGTCAACAGCCACAAGGCTGTTCCTTGAGAGTAAGGTTACCTTTCAGTCAACAGAGATTTTAGCCACAAACCCTCTGAAAATTCTCCCTCGTAGCACACACCATCAGAGCAGTTCAATCCGCTTCCCTTCACAACATCCTTTGCAAAATACGACTCTCTCCATCAAACAGCTGAATTTTACTGAATATTCAACAAAGCTTATCTCATACTCATGGCACTCTTCATCCAGTATCGCTTCACAACAAAATACTGTCTCACTCTTCCATGTTATCGCCCAAACGTCATGGAACCCAATCGAACAATCAGCTAATCTAGGTTCACCCACGAAAAAAACCAGCGTTTTTGAAAGCGCAGCAATCCTCAAGCCTGTAAATTCACTAACAACCACCATCAAAACTACAACCACGACCACAACCAACGTTTTAGAAAGCGCAGGCATCCTTAAGTCTTCGACGACAAAGATAACAAATCAAGAGCCCAGGCTAACCAACAAGCTACCTCAAAGAATCAACACAGCGCAAACTTCATCCCACTCAGTCGAGCAGTCGTCTTCTCTAAATTTACCCAGGACCACACCAAGTATTTATGAAAACGCCGCCATCCTCAGGTCTTCCATGAAGATGATCACAAAACAAGAGCTCAGCATTACCAGCGCTTTACCTCACAAAAACAACAAAACACCTATGCAGATGCAGCCTATGAGAACAACGCAACGATCGTTAGCAACTAGCCTCTCGAATAACAGCAAAGGTAACGTTATTTTTTGCTTTCTGTTTTTTCTTCCTTAGAGAAAGAAATATGTTCCCCCTAGCTATAGTTGGTAAAGCAGACATTTGCCCGAAAAACTTGGCAAAATGAGTTCATCATTATTTCACTATTTCGCTTTGTAGCATACACACGAGATAACACCCTTGGCATGAAAAATGGTGATATATCTAATGCACAAATAAGTGCCTCCTCACAGTTGGACAATAACACTGTTGCAGCCTAGGGTAGATATACATGTAAACAACGTGGTAGCAAGCAGGGGGCTTGGTGAGCTCTCACAAATGATCCCAACCAGTGGCTCCAGTTTGAGCTCAGAAGTCATGACATTAAGACAACATTGATAGGAACATAGGAAGGTTTTCATCTGAGACATGAGTATATTTTCGTTTTCCTTAGATTTTGACATCATTTTTTCTTGGAATGAGTGGAGTGATTGGTCTCCTTGTAACAAGTCTTGTGGAGGCGGTTCACGCAAGAGATCAAGGGAATGTGTAGCTGAATCAGTCTTCAAAAATAGCACAGAATGCAACGGAGAGAACAAGGACGTGGAAATTTGCAACACACATCCATGTAGAGGTATGATACGGTCAATGAAGACGTTGTTAAGCTATTAGTTATAGTCAGTATAACTAATGGCAAGAAGAGGACACCGTGTTTGCAACATCGATAGCCCAAGTTTTAAAGATAGATAATTCCTTTAAGAACATTTGTTATTCCTTCATGCCATAGAGTATGATCCAGATGTCTCATGCAATTCTTTGAATACAATTTTTCAACTACATTACCGAAATGTAACGAAAGGAAGGGATTTCCATTACAAAAGAATTCATCACCCTAGGTCTCGTTCACACCCTTACATGGTCGATCTGGTTGTTTCCCATGAGCATGACTACAAAACCTGGTGTAAATCTTAAGCTAAATTGGAAAAATTGCTACCCAATTCCAACCAAGACTCCAAACAGCACCTTCTTGTCACATCACAACTCTCTTTCATACTGACTAACGTTCTCTTTTGGAATTTTTTTTAGTCGTGCCTTTGGGTGTTGAAGCACATTTGACTGATGAGACTTGGAATGACTTACTCCTAAACAAGAGCAGTGTCTTATTTAAAACGCTGGAAGCCAAGATTAAGGACAACGTAAGCTTCCATCGTTAAAAATGATGTTAAACGTTTAACACTAAACAAGCAATAATAAGTTGCAACATAAGCATTTTTCTCCTTCTTTACATTATGTAATGTAACTTAAACACTGGTAAACTTCATCAACCTTAAAATGAAAAACTGAATGAAGCACGAGTTCGAGACGTAAGTATAACTTTATCCAAGCATAAATTGGTAAAAAGTTTGACAGTAACTTAATATATCTAGCAAGCACTAGGTAAAGGCTAATCCACTTTAATCCCAATTAAAATCCACTTTATTATCTGTCAGTATTTCAGTAAGTACAGCAATTTGGCACTTATTTCTCTGTCACTTTGTACTATCTAGATTCAAAAAATGTATCCTGGGAAAGTGGTGAACATTACTTTGAATCAATGCAGGTAAGATTTGAATGAACCTATTCTAAAGAAACATCATTTTAATGAAAAATCGAGGGTCGCAATTTTTAGATACATTGCTATCTCCTCTTTTGAATACATTGCATTTCTTTTTAATCTTTGCAGAAAGGGAAGTGTTATTGTACATTTTACCATCACATTTCGTGAATTAGACTCTGATGAGTTACTGATATTCACGGATACCGCTGACAAAGGCAGGATAGCAGACTTAATAGTTACCTCTGTCTCTCTTTTGGTAGCAGGAGGTGAGTCCTTTCCCATGGTTTTGATTGACTTGGTGTTGTTTGCGCCTGAGCACTCGTATCAATATAATTTCTCACCAAAATAGCATTTAATTGCAAAATATCTAGAGGGTAAATCATCAAGTGTGATTTAATATGTGCGACGGTGGTACTTCACTTCACAATTTATGGCAAACTTAGTGCTATGAAAGCTCATTATCATGTCGTAAATCGAAGTGCTTTCGGCTGCCTTAATGGTTTTTTAGCACTGTTGGTCGCATTATGTTGACGCATGTTGTTTATTTTTCTATCAAACGGAGGATATAAAACGTCGGTTTTTATGTAAAAACAGAAACAGCCGCGTATTTTAAAATGTAATTCAGTTCCTACCCAGGTTCCTGAAATAACCAAGACTTACCTGACAAGTGCCACGAGTGTTAAAGTATTCTGGACACCAGTTACTGACGGCCCGATAGATGGATATCAGGTTGCCTTTCGTTCAATCAACGAGGGGAGGTGGAGCAAAGTCGCTGTTGATCGCAACACTACCACCCTACATCAAACGAATCTACAGGAAGGAAAAGTGTACAGGATTAGAGTACTGGCATTCAACAAAAGTGGGAATGGCCTTCCGGGCGAAGCTGAAGAAATTATGATGGAAGAGGAGGGTAAGCTTTGCTTTCATGTTCTGCAAACGTTTAGGGAGAACAAATACCTCTTTATTCGTCACTAAAAATTTAACAAACACGGTTGCGAAACGGTAACAGGAAGAAAAACAAAATCGCAAGAGTTTCCTTCTGGTTGCTTATTTACCCGCCATCCTTTTAGCCCAGTCACATATAAAAATGCCTTTCTGGCTGGTGCAAGTAACAAGTGAGCTGAACTTTGTTTGCATTGGTATTTTCTTATCAGTACCGAAGGTTGCTCCGCTTGTAAATGTGGAAGACATGACATCCCCGCATTCGTTTGCAGTTTCATGGACACCTTTACCAGAAGAGCATGTCATGGGCAGACTACTTGGCTACCGTATCACCTACAAAGCAGTAAAAGTGGCTGATGAAAGAGTAGATAGCGAAGAGATGGCCACCATGACTGTTGATGGTCCAGACGTTCTTCACGCAAAGATAACTGGACTAAAAAGTTACTCCTCTTACGTTGTTCAAGTAGCTGGCTTTACATCCAAGGGGAATGGCTTATCATCAGTCAAGGTGACGGGAGGTAATAAAAAGTGTATAATACATCAAAAATCGGTTATTTCCAATTTTCTGGGGGGAAGCAGATTCCTGTTCAAATGGCTAGCAAAATTACATCGAGAGATTCCGTTGATAAGTTAAATAATGGGGCTTTTCCCAAGCAACATCCATTAAGTACTTTGAAGGCGAAACCTTGGTCAACAAATGAATGGACTATCCTTCAGCCCTATCGCAACCCAAATGTATGTCGTATACATTTTTACACGAATTCAAATAAAGTAGAGCTCCTTTTTCTCGATCTAGCAATGAAAATATAAAAAGAGAATGTTGAACAACTCACTTTTTGAAGGCTGCGTGCCTTGCACTTAGCTCTAGCTTCATTATAATTGACAGTCAGTGACTCAAATTCATTTCTTAACAACAGATACCTGTCGTTGCCCAGCAGTATTCAACACCAACTGGGCGGAACTTCCTCCGTACGTTACCAAATCAGTCCACAGTCAGTCACCGCAAGGAATTATTGGCACTTTCGTGGAAGAAATGCTGTTGGAGTCCTGTGGTGTATGTAAAGCTCATAGACACACGTTTCTGAATTTTAAAACTAACGGCAAAGGAGGCGCAGCCCATAAGACCACTTTGAATGAAGTTGTCTCGGACGTTAACAATAAGACAACGATAAGCTTTCCTGTCACAGGGGCCATGGATGATGACAAATTTCAAAGGTATTATGTATTTGTTCCAATGGTAGAGTCACCAGGAATCGCCTTCATCACAATTGGCCAGAAGGATGGAAGTAAAAACATAGTCATATCGACACTGTTGAAGTATTTGCCGCTACACCTGTTTTGTTTAATGATGGCTTTCGTGGCTGGTACCATCATCTGGGCCCTGGTGAGTAGAGCTGGCCTTGTGCCTTCTTTATCCATGATGTGATCTTCATCCAAGTCACACGTGATAGTCAAACTCTTTCTAGTTTCTAGAGCTCCTTCAAATGGCGATAACCTGTCCACCATTTTCCCTCAAAAAAAAATGGTCAGGTTGTTTTCTATTCGCAAGGAGACACGTTGTGAATTTTGGGTCTTTCTAAGAAAGCTTGGAATTCTCTGTAACAAACTGGAAAGACATTTCACTAAATCTATTATTGGGCATGTTTTTTCCTTCTTCCCTTACAGTACCTTTGCTTATTTTGCGTTTTTCTTTGATTTGTAGTTCCCTCCAGGACTAAAGTAGATTTCCGCGAGCCTAAACGGATTTAAATTGCGTTATATAGTTGTGTCAGGTTTTTAAGAACTACTCTCTTCATAAGACTAAACAAAATAGCGATAAAAACCTCCCTAATGCCCCAAGAGTGCTTGCATTGAGTAATTCATATGCATTGCCCCTGTGGACGCAGTCTAAGTTCTTGGAGAGTCACACAAACTACTTGCCATTTAGATATGCTCCTGAGCAATAATTACCAAAACCCACGTTTCTCATGTTTCCTTTTTTGTCATTTAGGAAACAACCCGGGATGACGGTTTCGCCCACTCATTCATCAAAGGGGCTTTTGAAGGATTTTGGTTTTCCTTTACTTTCATGACAACTGTCGGGTAAACCATGAAATTATTATTTTCACGATCACCAAATTACGAATAGAAAATTATCAATTTCGTTTTAGCCGTTTTGAAAAGTGACGAAGCAGAACATGAAAAAATAAATCAGTAACTTTCACGTGACTAAGAAGACTCTGAATTCAGTAAAACTATAAGATGATTTAGTGCATGCTCATATCATTTCGGATGCCTGCGGATATTTTGCCCAATTTAACTGTTCGGACTATTGTCACGTAATCTTTAAAGATTTCACAGGATTGGGTGATAGATTAAGTGTACGCGCAGGGCCACGTGCAATGAGAAAGTAACTCAATATCACGAAAGTTACGACGTTGCAGAGTGACGAAGTTGCGTTCAAGTTTTTCTTGCGTTCGTTCCATACAGCACAAATAAAGGAACTCGAACAAGGTCGTCAATTTACTTTCAGATCTCGACAGGAAGCCAAAATGAAGAGCAAAGTCTGTTGAGTTTGTTTGCTAAATCTCATAAATGTGTGTTTATTATCATTTATTTAGTTACGGAGATAAAGTGCTTGTGGGGTTCTGGTCAAGGCTGTTGGCGGTGGCCTGGATTTTAACTGGCCTAGTTGTGGCTTCTGTACTTACAGGAGCACTAGCTGCCTCGCTGACATTCTACACGATAGAGAAAGATGTAATGTTGTACGGCTCAAAGGTATGTTAGATCTGAGCCTTTGTCATTACAATAAATAATAAAAACAAATGAAAATCAGTGCACTCGAATCATCTACATCACAAGCCACAGAAATATCCTCTAGGTCCAGACCGTATTAAGATAGGTGTTTTGGTTTTTATGGAGGGAGGAAATCGCTAAGTGCGGCAATCAAAACTCAGTTGCAACTGAGGAAACCAAAGGCTGTCTACATTTGGCTTCTACTGTCTTGTTACCCTGCAAAGCCTGGATTTTAAAACATGGAACTACTTTTTTCTAGTGAAGCCTGCGCAACAAATGTACTTTCTGTTTCAAAAAACCTTAATTCTGAGAGCATGTTCCAACAATAAGGCAGGTTTTCTACGAACAGAAATGACACCTTTAGCAAGTGAAATTACATTACATACGAAGTACGATGGAACTTACCGACTGTTTCGAGTTCAGAGTGGCCATAACTCAACAATTTTGGTTAGCAAAATATGCCAGTATAAACATGGAGACTTCTTTCTTGATAAAGCACATGGCCGATATCCCGGATCTGGACGTCAAAATGTAGGCGAGCCATAGGAGCTACACTTGATGAGCAAATAATATAACATTGTCCTTTTTAGTTTTTTTATTTTCTTCATTTAGGGATTTTTCTTTGGCTTTCTTTCACTCTCACTTATCTGCCGCAGACAACGAACAGGATGAAATTAATAACTTTGATTTGAAATTTTCTCAAGTAAAAATACAAAGAGAAACAGGCACGTCATTTTGTTATAAGGCACCGTACAGGATTATTTAGAAGATGTAGCGGGGAAATTGTTTTTGACATATCTTTATGGATTGCATTCATGTCAAGGTGACGGCTCTAACTGATTCACCGGCCCATAGACTTGGCGTCAGAAGAAATGCTCTCATCAGTGAGTAGAAAAGGTGTAAAATCTAAAGTTATGATACACGATACGTGGAAACTGTGGAAAAAATAACGTATTTCGCCAACTAGTGATTAAAAGGCAACATTACTTCTACAAAATTTTAAACTACGTGCATGGAGATCAGATGCCTGGCCACTGATACTATCAAACACTTTTAAAAGCAACAAAAAAAAACTCAGAAATAATTTGCAGTGTATTTTGGTTTAGATGCAATGGAACTTGACATTAAAAAAAAGTTGCAATTTAGTATTGACTGTTAAGTGAAAGGTACCTTAAAAGTTTGCATTTGATACCTTCAAACATAGGACACCTCAAGATTCGTCTTCTAGAGTTCTAGGGGTCTCCATTTTATTGAGAGTTTGCCATTGCCGTTCCCTTTGTTTCACCAGGGCCACGAGACACTCTACAGGAAGCATATAAATCTCTTGGGCAGGGTGAAGTCAATGGACTGTTGTTAGATGCCTATATCGTCGGAAGTCACTCCATCAAGGATCTCTTTGACCAGCAACTACGGGTCAAGGAAGTTATAAAGCTGCCAAAAGGGTTTGGAGTTGTCTTATCAGGAGAGGCCATGAGGCTGCAAAAGAGAGTTCGTGACTACATCAGAAATAAGGCTGGACTTATCACCAAAATGATCGAGAACAGTACTACTCCATTACAGGTATACTTCAAACCTTCTAATTTCTGATAGCACCTTGGCATGTTTCCTTGTTGCTAGTCGCTTCATTCTGCTATTTAAGAACGAAATACACCAATAAGCTGTCAATCTTTGTTTCCTAGCAACCAGAAAAAAGTGAGGCCGAGGAACGGACTACAAAGCTGTTTTCTGTTGAATCCCTGTTATTTCATGAGGTACTTTTTGCGCTGTTGCAAGCACTTGGGGCTGCTGTCCTCTGTGGCCTCGTTTGGGAAGCCATCCATAAACTTCGCGCTCGAAGAAAAAATGCACTTCCAGGTAAGTCAGTCAGTCAGTTATTCAGTCAAATTGTTTTGATTTAACAATTAAACTGGGTGATCACAAAGTCAGTTGACGGAGGACAGCTCATAAATCAGTCTTTGAGGCAGGCTTTTGGTCTGTCGCTCGATCGGTAAAAGAATCATACAATTAACTAGTCAGTCAGCTATTGGTTGGTTGATCGGTAGGTCGGTCAGTAAATGATTTAATGGTTTCGTCATTCAGTAAACCATTCAGTCAAGCAGGACGTCAGTCACCCTTATTAATAATATTAACTTTCATGAGTCAAAACAGTAAGCCCACTTGTCAGTCTCTACCACTTACTGCAGTTTGTCAGCGAGTTAGTGATCAGTTCTATTTTACGATTGATATTAAACTAAAAAAGAAAGACAAGCAGTCTTATTGATTCCTATCTTGTTCACTCCTCTAGAAGGGCATGGCCGTGCAAGACTGATGGCACAAAGAAATGAGATGCTGAAGACAGTGCAAAATTTTCATGACAGTTTCCGACAACTTTACTTGGATTTAACATATAAAAGTGTTCAGGAACTTCGAAATTTTGAAGAAGAACGAAACCGACGAAAACAGAGTCCGAAAAATACTTGAACGCGATGGAAAATCGACTACATTAATACAGAACTCTTTCATACTTTGGATTAAAATTCTATACTTAAGAATTTGTGTATGTTGAGTCATGACTAATAAGAACTCGAGCTGAATATTGAATGACAAGTGGGACTTTGATCGATGTTTGCCTTAGTTTAAAGCCATGATTGGTGCTTCGATTTAACTTAGAATTCATTGTTTTTTTTCGGTTTAAGAATAACTGGTGGGTATTCACTCAAACTAAAAGTAAAAGTTGTCCTTTCAGACAAAGACAATATGTTCCTTTCCCACGGTTGACAAAAACATCGCAACGTCATCTTTTTACTTATTGGTATTGTTTGTATCTTTATTTCTGAAAAGATTGTAAACAAGACTTTTGCCTTGGATCTAGTCTATCTGAATGTTTTTCAACACGTATTTTACAGCGTAAATATTAATAAAGTTTGATGAGATCCACTTGAATATTGAATACAATAACCTATCAAGTCACCAACGTAGCGCATAACTTTACTTGGGAAATTCGCATGATTTTGTCTATCTTTATTTTCCTCAACCGTGACGATGATTGATACGTTTCGTCTTTTGCCAAATAATTCCAAGTTCAGTAATCGACCCTGACAACTTTCATCTTTGAAATTTTAATCCAATTGACTGTCGCACCAGAAAAATCCTAAAAACACGTACTGTTTAATGCTGAATTCTTCTGTCCTCGAGGCTGATTTCAACGCCCGCCAAAACTGCATGTATACTGGAACATCAATTTTAGCAATTTCTGATGAATTTTTATTTCTATATATAAAATTAATTAACATGAATACATGTTTTTATTCTGATGTCTGAACAATTTATTTTTCCAGATTTTTAAGTGGATTCCACATTTCATACTTACATTTCTCCTCGAGTTTTCGATAATTCTACAGATAAAGGGTAAGTTTGTATAAAAAAGGAAAGTTTGAGTGTTAAATGAAAAATTTAACCAGCCCTTGTCAATATAAAGTCGTGTTTGAAAAATTAGTACAAACATCTGGCTAGGAACAATGGATAGTTTATTTTCATGAGTTTTTTTCATTTTACCCGAAACCGGCTTTTGAAGCCAAAAAAAAAGTGATGTAAGTTACCATTGACAAGGATCCGCCCATGTATGATATATATATCGGTGCATATATATCTCGTCTTTTCTTATGATACCTTTGCTTGGATAAACTTGCTGGAAATATCGAAAAAAAAGTGAGTTAGAGTGAAATTATACTTAGGGCCATGCAACATGTATATGTCTTAGGTTCGTGCAACTATTTCACTTTATCGATGCTTTAAAAGGCAAGTAAAAATCGGCAAATGTTAAGTCCTAGATGCCTTTATCCGGATACGCTTATCCTTCAGAGATGATTTCAGCTTTCTGAGCAACAATTAGGCATTTATTTAAAAGTATCTTCTAAAGAAAAGGATTGGAAAAAATCTTAGAAACATGAACAAATCAACAGACACTTAATTCTGCAAAAATAAAAATTCCCTAACTCAAACAATTGTACTAAAAAACCAATACCACATGCAAGCTGCGTTTAAAAGCTATCAATGAGACGACTTCAAAAAAACGAAGGTTTACCAGTTTGGGGCGCATTAGTTAGAGTTTGTATTAAGCACTGTTGTCCAATCTTAATTTTTATGACCCTTCCAAAGTTTCCAATAGATACACCTTACCAAGTTTATCTCAGTTTACATTTTGAGAGTCACCAAATATTTCTAAAGTCAGGACTCAAAATCTGTCTTGAAAATCAATCATAAGCACATAACGTCGGTTCACTCTTTTCTCGACTGAAAGGCCAACCATTTCCATCACATTCACAAATCTTTGTTACTACGGTAACACATATTGTGTATAGAAGTGTTACCTTAGGTGTGTGTTACCTAAGTTATTTAGGAATAAACCTTTTTGCAGTTTCAAATCTTAGCTATTCAAAAGTAAACTCGTTTTCCCAAAAGATTTAAGAATCATTTAAAAAAATGGGACGGGCCGGAGACAGAGAACGAGAAGCAAAGTTTCCTAATACATGACCCCTCCGTCCTCTATTCCTCGCTTGCTCAGGGAAACGGATGGAAAATAAAAATGTGAAAAGGGGAAATGCTACCCTGACTCCATTCAGAATTTTACGCAATTTGATATTTCGTTGGCCATTGGATGTCAGTAGGCCTTCCCTAGGTTGCGACAGCACCCTTAAACTTCCAATCGAAGCCTTTAGAGTAATAAAGGAATTTTATTTTACCTTCCTAATCAACGACGAGTGAGAAAGAAAGAGGGAGTAAAATTGTTGTCAGTTTTATCTCACAGAATAAAACTTCCTCCCCAGCACCCTAACCTCCTACTTCCCTTTCCTTACCCCCTTTCACAACAGACCAACTCGCGACTGACTAAAGATTGACATAGATCGCAAAAGCCAACTTGAAAATTTGGCCTGCATTTGTTCAGGAACATAATTATATCAACAATGATTTAATCTGAAACCAGATTTCCTAGGACAAATGATCTGGATGGTTGTAAGGCCCCCAGGAACGTGCCCCTTCCTTATTGTGGTCTAGAAGACCTTTGTTTGGCCAAGAGTATTCTTGCCTGTATTTATCAGAAACTTCGGTTGAGGATGCTGTTAGTTTTTCATCTGGAACTACCGTTCGATTTTCAACTCCATAAGGTTGAGAGCAACCTTAAAAGCAAGACAAGAAGAATTGACCTATACTCTTAAGCTGACTGAAAGCAACCTTAAAGAGGAATTTTCGATCTATTCATTGATAGTGCAAATTTAGGTTCAGACAGCTAGCTCAGATAGCTTAGGTAATTATCTTAGTCTTTTAAAACTACTGACCAATTTAATATTATTGATAACATGAAAATAGAATAAAGATGTGGATATTTTTTTGGATAAGTTAAATGGCTTAAGAGCTTTTTTTCCCATTTTATCTAATGCACAAACCTGCATCACAGGAATAAAGTTCCATTTTTATGCACTGTATTGTTGTTTTATTAAGATAGAATCGGACCTTAACGGCTTGGAAACATGGAATGAACGCTTCCTTTATCACAAACCCAGCTGATGGAAAATTGGAGCGAAAAACCTTTAAAATAAATTACATGGGTGATACAGTTAAAGAAGTAATAAATTAAGCTTTCAAAACGTTTTCAGACTTTATGGCCTGATTATCGAAACAAATTTTCATTGTTATTCAATAAAAAACCGATCTAAAAACAATATTCAGTTTAGTAAAAAAGGTTGTGGTTATTCATCGTGGTGAATAACAATAAAAGCTAAGTTTTCCGTTTGTCTCACGATGTAGTCACGTGTGAGGCAAACGGAAAACCTCTTTTAGAGAAAGATTGAGGCCCACCGATTGCGTAAAACCATGGTTTTGGTGAGACCTCCGGTAAATAAATGGCCTCATAAGTAAAGGTGATATTGGAAGAACGCAAGAACAACCAATAAAACAAAACAAAAGTAGGAACGAACCAAGAAAAAGTCAAAATAAATACAAGTGAATTGCCCGAGGCGCTTTATGGCCAGCGGTAGACCGCCGATAACTGGCTTTCGGACTGTGTCCCCGTGACAAATAGTAAGAGGCCTTGTTGGCTGCAGTAAAAGATAACCATGTTTTTTGAAACCCCTGCAACAACGGCAACAAGCAAACCTTAGGAATTTCTTTTCCGTCAATCTCCTTGATATAACTTATCCATTTGGTTCCATCCTTAGTCTTTTCCGACTGAACTTTCAATTCCGATACGTCCACGCCTCCGCCAATCCGCCTCCGCCAAGTGTTTTGTTTTCCTAAAAACACGTCCAACCCTTTTACTAGAGCCGGTTGAACGCCACGCCTTGGAGTCGTGTTGTTCGTTTAAGCGAACAAGATAAGGACCAGTGCTGCTGTTGAGTTGTGATGGGTTACTCAGGTAGTTGTCGGATAATATTTGATTTTCTAGACCTAATGGCGTAAAAGGAACTAAAGGTAGAGAAACATTATGCATTAGCTTATCTCAAAACGCTTCAAATCTCTATGAATCTCTTCATGTTTTGTTCAAGCTTTTCTCGAGTCGCCTTACGAAATATTTACTTTCGTAAGCAACAGTTGTATAGCGCATATGACGAGCCACTCAGCTATAGTTTTCGAGTATCGTTTTATTTTATGAACGAATTGGCTTGAATGGAACCAAAGAAAGAAAGTTCGATACTGCCATAACTTCTCTTAAGCCTCAAGTCACCCTAACTCGGATAACCTTTGACTTTTTATATAATTATCGACTTAGTATACATAAAGAAAGTCGACCTTATTTATATTTTGCTTTATCCATTTTTATTGGCTATGAGCTAAAAGCCAACAAAGGTTTAAATCGGTTAATTTTATCGGAACTCTTATTCTACGAGGTCTCAGAGTGTTCCTCAAGTTTCCTCAGCGACAAAACTGATCTTACGACACCTTTTCAGCTTTAACTCACCATGGTAATAAAAAACTTCCACTTGGTTTGATTAAAAATGCTAAGAGCCCGCTAAGTAATAACGAGTTTCATAAGACACTGAAACATTCCTCTGATCAAAAGAAGCCTCCAAACTGCTGTATCCCATGATTCGGCCATTTTTATCTTCGAAGAGCTCAAGATCTCTTTCCCCAAAACTTGGACCAAGTAGTGGACCCGTTCTTGCGAATGCCTTGCCTTGTTGGATTTATAGGATTCGAGGGGCCAGGTTAAACAGGTTTGACAGGCTGAACAGGAATCCTTCTATCTAACGTCCAATGTCTACTGGTTTTCCTAAGAACGAGACGAAAATACAATTTGAATAAGCATAAGCATTTTTATCCGGTCTCTTTTTGCTTTATAAGTTACTAATGTTTTGTAGATATTCATCATTTTTCCACCATTAATATTTTTTTTCAAACACATCTGTCGGCAATAAGTCGGTTAACAATCATAAACTATTTCCAGAATAATTGATTCCTGTGGTAGATGCTAATTAAACGTAGATGCTAATTCACGAGCATGCATGCTCTTGAATAATTAGATTTATATCCCTTTTTTCATCCTTGTAAGATAATATTTTTTCCTTGAGAAAGAGTGTTAGTCTTATTGATAATTTCACCCTTCAGATATGGCAGGGTGCGCCTTTTTACTGCTTTTGCAAAACACGGCACACACAACCTCGTTTGCATCAAAGGCACAATGCCTTTGGGCTTCACCCCAAAATTAGTTTCTAAAACGACTTACGGAATTTTGACCCTCAAAAATATTGTAATATAATTAAAGAATGCCCACCTCCCCAACTCTGCTTAACAAGGTCTCCAAGAACATATTCTCGGACACGTACGATAGTTAATGTCCGTCCCATATAATCGCACTCGGTATGAAATTCTGTAGTGCTCCAGGATGAATGGTTAGCGTAGTAACAACGTTTCCACGTTGCATGGTCGCGAATGAAGTCAGGAAATACTTTGCAGTGCACCTTAATAGATTTAAAGTCATCCTTAAGTAGGTTTGAGGCTAAGACTGAAAGAGATTAGAGAAAAATCACATTAAGATTTTAAAGGAAGTCGCCTTTCAACAATATAAATGAATTCCGAAGCAAAAAACCTTGAAGACGTGAATGTTGCCCAGGCTAGCATTAGTAGATATTCCCAGGTCGCAGAAAACGTCTCCTATAGCCAAGATTGACCTCTTGAGAAGAAAAAATACAAAGTTTGAAGGGGAGGTTTGATGTAATTCAACTTCGTGTGTCCTACACACTTTAAGATAAGGTTTGTTACGCTTTTGTTTTTCTTTACTTGGCTTTGATATTAGTCTAAAAACATGTGCCACCCAAATGTACTACAAAAATTAGATGGAAGCCAACACCAATTGAGCTTGGCTTAATGGATTTTTCGCTCTGTCGAAGGGCTAACGTTGGCCCGGTCGATATAACAATTATCTTGTTTAACCTTTCACTGACGTAGCAACACAGTTTCTTACTCTCCATTAAAAGAATGTTTTCCGCGAATTCACTCGGCTTTACCTTCCTCACGTTCACATGGGTTGTCTGTTTTATGTCTCTTGTTTCTATTGTAAACAGTTTTTCTCCTTTTTTTTCCATTATCATCAGTCGCTAGTTACCGAATGGCGATAAAAAGTACCCTCGATCAATTTCACTGGGGTTAAAAAGAGTTCTGACTGATCACAAGCGTTTAAATTTTTAAAAGAATTTGGAAGTTCTTTCCGGGATGCATAGGTGTCGTTGAACTTGACATGGTATGAAATGGCACCCATCTAACCTTCCTGTCTGCCTGGCCGAGAATGAAACCGTGAATCCATTTTCACCACTAAGTTCTGAGGTCAAATTTTCCGCCAGAAACTTTCCTTGATCTTTGATCACAAAATATTTTTGGTCAGCTGATATCTGGGCTCCAATTAACTCGGCGCAGTGATTTTTGTTCTATTCGAAGCTTTTCAAGGAACTTGATTGGTTAAATTTCCAGTAATACATCTCTAGAACAGACAAAAAAAGGACGATGGGGGAAGAAATAATTCCCATTAGGAATATCTGATGACATTCTTCAGCTTTTTTCAAAATATCCCCGAATTCACTAGTAGAAGAAAGCCTCAAACGAAACAAAAAACAAAACAGCTAACAAAAAAAAGGAAGAAAGGAAGAAAGAAAGGAAAAAATTGAAATATATCATTAATACATATATACATTTTTGGTAAAGAAAACTTAAGGAGAGAATGATGTTTAATATAGAACAAATGATACAGGCCTGATACTCCGAGAAAAAGAACTTCGAGTGTTCCCAATAGGAGTCGAACCTATGGCCTTCGATTAGTAGTTCGGACGCCCTACTTCTGAGCTATAGTTGGGGCTGGGCTGTTTAACGAGGTCCATGGGTAAACACTTCCTGCAGTCGCTTTGCTTACTCGTGAGCACTCGAACTCCACGCAGCTGTGTATTATCCTCTTTGTATTCGGCGTGACTTTTTCGCCAACGCCTAGTTTTAATTTGTCGTCAGAAGATGCCTGTATATGAGCGACATTTGACACTTAATTTTGCGTTGGCAATAGTTGTAGCGCATGTGATGCCACCACCTGAAAGACGCATGAGATCTACGTAGGTAATATTTATGTTTCTATATTACGATTTTAATAAAAGGACATTGAAATGCTGGTGTCACCGCTCTTACCTCACTAATCCATCAGATATCAAAACTCGGCTGGAATAGAGTGCGTACATGAAAGGGAAGTGCATCAGATAAGTCTCGAGGATTAGTACATTCAGTTCTTCTTTTTTGCTATCGAAATATTTTGGAGGTAGGAGACCTCTATTCTTGAGAGTGATCCGTGTAAACTGATTCTTCTCTTTTGATTTATTTCAATGGCTAGTTTGAATAATCAATCAGTTTTCTCTCATGTCTTATTTAACTTATTGATTATTGAGTCTGCTTTTTGTTCAAATTTGTTTGTATTCGCGAGAATTTCGTCTTCGATAACAGAGATTCAATGCGAAACAATAATAAAAAAATGTATTTATTTAGTTGACTTAGTATAAATGTGCTCATGTTTGTATTCCAATTTTATCAAGGAATACCTGTCATTTTTGTTTTCAATTATTTTTAAATTCGTTATATTTTTTTCAGATTTTATCTTCATTTATACCTCCACATTAACGCTATTCTTGTCTTCATACGAGTTTTTGCTTTGTTTGAACAAATATACTCTCTACTCGACGTGAATTCGCAATTCATTATCGGGCAGGAAATTGAACACAATAAGGCTGTTAATTTCTACCTCATTGTTTTGCAAGATTTTAATGATTAATGTTCGTGTCGAAGCAGTACGGATTCAACACGATGTTTGCACTTTTATTAATCGAATTTACATAACGCGCGCATGCAAACCGTCAAAGGTCTTAACAGCGTGTTTAACGCATTGGCCAATAGCAGGTGGCCGAGGCCCTTCACTGGTTAACATCTAATTGTCTCGGGGGAAACCAGTTTTTCCTTTATACATGAATAATGAATGGTTGGGGTTGTTTTTAGGCATCGGTAACGTACTGAAGCAAAGTTAATTTCGAAGCTTTCACTTCACTTTCACTCAATCATCTTGGAGTATCGTCGTTTTTCCTTCTCCTAGCTTTCATGGTTGCTCTGGTAGTATGGAGGAATGAGTGATTCCACCTAATTTTTGCTAGTTGAAGACTATATAAGTGAAGCCTAGGTGAAGATTTTTGACAGAGATGAATACATCATGCCTTTGATAATCTCCAAATTGGTCACTTTGGTAAGTAGAAACGGATGCTACCTTTTTTCTTTATTACTAACAATTACAACCCAAATGTATAAATTATGAACATATCTTTTGCTACAAGAACATTCTTCCATATTTTTTCTTATCAATTTAGGTGTTGTTTTATACCTTCTCGAAGATCTCCGCGACTGGAGGATCATTATGCTCAGGTATTGTTTTGTTTAGACTAAGACAGAATTTATCCTTACAGTATCAATACAATATCAACCAGATGAGTGATGAGAATAAAGAAAAATATCAGTTTGGGGATAATTAGTTGATCCAACACTAAATTTTCTGAACTAACATTATAAGATTTGTATGGTTGAGAGTAAGGAGAATTACAAATTTCATCTGTGAGTTAAAGGGTTAACATTAAAGTTTTTTATCGCTGAGGAAATATCAAATGTTCCTTCTATGAAATACAACTCGAAAATCTCATTTTTTCAGATGAAGAAAAATCCAAATATATTTTTTACAAAATCGATAACAAAGTTCAATTTTGAGGTACACTTTAAATAACCATCTTTCGAGAAAAATTAATGATTCCATTATCATTGTGAGCATATCTTTTCATGTCTATCAAAACATCTGGTACTCGGCATGATAAAAGCGATCGTGAAAAGAAAAAAGAACAGATTATTCAACAAAGAACCTTCCTAAGTTTATTATTAGCTTTTCAAACATGTTTGGTTTCTCCCTGTGCTCCTATGATTCAATAAAGGACATTGAGTCAAATATCACCTAAACTGAAAGTTTATTCTTCAAATAGTACTGTGCAAAAATGTTGGATGGTATCTTACTTATGGTGTTAATATAGGCTGTATTTTGAGGGATTTTAGGTGGATCATTGACAAAATTGAATTTTTAGCATAAAAAATGAAAATCCACGCACCATAATGGAAAACTGATAATTGCTTCCAGCCCAAACAAAAATGAGCTCTCCCTGTCAGCAATTGCCTACTGGAGTTTTTCGTTCTCGTTTATCATTCTTGACTAATTAAAAGATCCCAGGCGACGAGACTTAGACGCCTTTGTTCATAACTGCATCGCCCTGATGCAGATAAAATAATGCCATATTTCCACATTTAGTAATACTTATCGCGTTAAGGGCCCAATCTTTTTCAAGGAAGCTTAGAATTACAATTTTTCCAAAGGCGCAAGTCTTAATTATCGCTAACGTGGAGGCAAATTTCTCATTTGTCATTGATTATCAATTACTGGTCTTTTCTTTCAAACGTGACATCTACCCTAATTCTATGTAGAATACTTAGAACAGAATCTTCTTCCACCAAGAATTCTGTAAAATTCCAGAAAATAACTTCAACCATTACTCCATGGTTTTGGACCTGAAAGACTGACTTTTCGTCTTCGCGTAATACAACATTCTCATTAATTTTGCAGTCATCTTTAGTGAAATAATCTCTTGATATGGATTTGTTTTGGGAAAAAAAAAACATTTTGCAGAGTTAATTTGAGAACAGCATGACCTCTTGTATTTGCAATATCGTTAGTTCTGAAGTTGGTTTCACCGTGGAATATCAGTTTTTATTTAATTTTCTCGTATGTTTAGGGTCTCACCCATTTTACCAACTCAAAAGAGTCTTTGGTGTTATAGAGGGTTAAGGATTACCTCATACAGTGGCATGATTTTAATTAGATATGAAGGTTGCGGGAAGTTCAGAGAGCACAGAAGTGGCGTTTGAGTTGCCCGAGGTGCAGCCGAGATTCGCTTTCCAACAGAACTTCGGACTGTCAGGCGTGACATACACTGCAATCCGGGTCATCGTTATGTCCAAACGCTTGTATTTGATATCCGCTTCATCTTTTACAAAAATATTCGCGTACGAGCGTTTACCCTAGTGACTCAAGCTTCCACTGATAATGTCGAAAGCAAATGTAGCTTTTCCGAATTCCTCCAAGATCGTAATGAACACTGAATTCAAAATTGCCTGTTTTTTAGATCATGACTTCAGTCTAGAATTTCCAAGCCGTCAGAAGTCTAAATCAGCGTATTCAACTGTCAGGATAAATGGAGACAAAGACATCGATGCTCTCACGATATGCTTATGGTTGAAACCATCCTTGGGCTCGGATCTTGGACTTCTACGCTATTTTGATGAAGCGGGGTCCGATGTATATTTTGCATTGAGGCTAGGTTCTGTTGGGCAGATATGGCTTTCGATCCACGGTGAAGATAGGTAATAAACAGAAATGTGTTTGCCACCTATACCTTGTCACATCACTTTTTTAAATTTTTTTTTTCAATCGCTGCTCTCCGATTTAGTCTGTATTTACATTGGCTAATACTCCTGTGTAAGTGCATTAGCCCTGGGCTATTATTGGAAATTCCCTTGGACTTTTTTTCAATTTCCGTGGCAATAGTCATTGTCGGGCTCTATATCTTTATCTTTTTTTATCATTTATTTCTTGGGGGAATGTTTGCTCTCCGTCTTTAAAAACAAATTAGCTCGTCGTGGAAGCAAACTTGTCTGTATTGATGTCGCTTGCGGACTCGATATGATGGCAGAATTGTCAGTAGCTTGTATGAAATTTTAATACATATATAGTGTTATTGTAGAAAAAGAGTTTCAAGAGTCAAAAGTTTACGAGAGGGCCCAATTCATAAGCTGTTTTACCAACGCACTAATAATCGATTTTATAATAAAATGCTATAGCAGAAATGCTTCCTGAAAACACACTACAATTATTTCTCAAAGCAAAATACAGAAATTAACGCGATAAAAAATGGTTTGCCCTGAGGGTGAAATAAAAAATGATGGCAAGGGTATACAGATGTCTCACAAAAAAGTATTCCTTACCAATTAATGTATTTTTAAATATCTCAGTCATATCTAGCCAGGTAAAGCAAAGGTCGTAGTTTGAAACTCTCCAACCTTTATTTTCCCTATGTCTTGTGTTCATAACGTGAAGCAAAGGAAAATTGACAAAAGGCTGGTTTAGAAAATTTTGAATTAAGGACTCATTTACTTTTCTGAGATGATTTTTTTCGCTCAATAGAGAACTAGATATCATGCCTCAAATCCAGAACGGCGAATGGCATGGACTATGTGTCACATGGAGCAAAGATGGTGGCCATTTTCTGATTTACTACGACGGTCGGTTAATTAGAAGTGAAAGTGATTTCAAATCCGGAAAATCATTTTCCTCGAAGAATACCTTCACTTTGGGAATCGGAGCGGAGGAAAAGTTTAACTACACCGGTATGTTAGGGCATGTAAATATATGGCCACGCATTTTGGAGCACCCTCTCCTTTCAGTTCTTTCTTCCAAGTGTGGGGTAGAACGCGGAGGACTTGTTTCTTGGCCTCAGTTCCAGAAGGATCTTCGTGGTGTTAATTTGGGAGAATCCTGTTCTTCTAATGGTAAGGGCAAGTACAATTAATAGCTCCTGCTTAAGGAGCACTTGATTTAACGTAAGGGTAGAGAGCTGGTGACTTGCATTATTTCTACCGACTTCTCTTGCGTAGTGTTGTCCTCTTCCTAGGCCGCGAAAATGCCAATGTATCTGTAACAGATCTCGACAGAAATATAAACAATATACTTCACTAACCCAAAACACTTTCACGATAGCTGTTTGATCTCCAGGAAAATAATTCAGGTTATAAAAAGATGTTAGTAGATTTTTTACTAGCGCAGGCCAAATTAAAAAGAAAAAGTATGGATCCTTACGAGAATCGGTCCCATTCTTTCCGATTCCGTGCTTTGTGTTTATTAAAATTTGTTAGCTTGTCAATAAAAGATTTAACAGCTCGTTTGCTCTATTTTAGAAGTTCGTATAACGCATGAAGTGAAGCACTGGAAGCTTAATGGAGAGGATCAAGATCTGAAGTAGGTTTTCTGATATATGCGAGCTTGACGTTATCCTATCGACGTTGTAGTCGTAGCTATTGACACCGCAACAGTCTTTATCATTATAATAACAGTCGCCATCATTGTCCTCATAATTTTCATTATCACCATGATCATCATCATTATCAAATCATCTTTGCCACCATCTTTAAATTCGATGTCATCGTTCTCTCTATTTTCCTCTTCTTCCAGATCCTCTTTCGCCTTTGAATGCCTGTTTTCCTCCTTCCTCCTTACTCTATCTAACTTAGCTCGACTTCCCCGTTGTCGCTCCGTAAAAGCTGCTAAAATACGTCGTCATTTATAAATCCTCCTCTTTATCGTCGTTTCCTTTCGTATCCTTCCCTTTGCTATCAGTGGTTATTTAGTTTGGTTAATTTTTTTTCAATTTGCCATCTCATAAAACTCAATGTTGGAGGGGACATCTACCATCAGCAAACTGGCTCTTCGGTGTTAATGCAGAATGAATATTTCTTTTATTTTTAATCTCCATTTTTCTTATTTGCCAAGGAAGTTTACATCCTAAACAATTTTTCTCTATAGACCGCAGTATAGCACTGTATTCTTGGAAGGTCGCCTTAATGGTCACAAAGCTGTTTATCTTGATCAAACAATGGCCTACATTGAAGCCCCACCCGTTTCTTTTGGCATGGCATTCACCATGACATCCTGGGTAAAACTTCTTTATTCCGCCCCGATCTACAGACCAATTCTCAGCGTCGAAACAAACAGCACAGATAAATTTTCCATCGGTTTTAATGCTGATAATCAGCTGCTGCTCGACAACTGGTACCAGGGAGTTTACAACATCACAAAAAGCTATGCCTTACTTCCAGCGAACGAGTGGATCCACGTGACTGTAACCTGCAACCAAGATAGGGTGTTGTCGTTTTTTGTCAACGGAATGAAGGATATATCTGTAGCTGACGTATGGCAGGGTCCAAGAAGCGGCGTGTTCGAAATAGGCAGATACAAAAATATTAGTGAAGACAAGCATCGGTACTTTCATGGTTTTCTCAGTGATCTCTTTGTTTTTTCGAGAGCTTTGAAAGCTGATGAAATCGGACGATTGATGGGTAAGTGAGACCTGTTTGAATATTGTCGAGAAAAATACCTCCAGGGCAAACGAACGGCACTCTACAATCCGACTACAATAAGTAGAGTACAAATAACGCGCGAATCGGGTACAAATATCACACAATACTTGGACAGTTGGCTACTTTTCACTTTAAAAGAAATCTGTTTAGCCGGTCGGCTGAGAGCGCTCTGTTTCTCTATCTGCTTCGGTTTTCCTGTCTTATAGTGAGTTCATATTATCGTTGTTTGTATTTTAACTCTGACTACCTAGCTACAGATTAACATGGCGCGATACTACACATAAAACCGTTTATCGATATATCTATGCACGAGCGACTTAGAATAGCATAAAAATTTTGATTCTTTCGTACTCTTATCAAGGCTTTTCGAATCCTTGTACTTTCTCGAAGTGGAGCTCTGATGCTTTGACACCGCAACAAACACCAATAGAGAAATATCGTTACAAATATTGCCCAGGTATTGGGGAATGTAAAGAAGTGCGAAAGTGGAAACCAGGTTTGTAAGAATAGAAACTATTCTTTTTTCATTTTTATATTGACCCATGCCTTGGATAATTTAGTAGAAAACTAAGGGTGCCTGAATGTGCTAGAAATAATTTCGAGCATTTTTAGCTGTTGTTTTATTTACGCGTCACAAATTAAGGCGAATACTCTGATTTATTGTTCGCAATAGTGTCACCGACTGGCCGACTGGCGGATCTGAACAAACTGTCCACCATACTGACAAGCTGACTGACTAATAGACAGATTGACTATCTGACTGACCGACTAACTTTCTAAATGAATGAACTGATCGATCCATTGATTATTTACCTGTAAATATACGTCGGTCAGAGGGTAGATCAGGGCGCACATATTACGCTTGATTTCTCTCTTTTTATTGTTATTTTATACACAGCTGACTGTCGAGAAGTGCTGTTGTCGGGAAATAAGACCAGTGCTAAGTACGCGATAAGCCCCTTAAACAACCACGAAGAATTCGAAGTTTTCTGTGACCAGGAAACGCAAGGTGGTGGCTGGACAGTCGTTCAACAAAGAATTAATGGGTCACTGGGCTTCGATAGAACATGGGATGAATACAAAGCTGGTTTTGGAACGGTAGGCGGCCAATCAGAAATGTGGCTGGGTAATAATAGAATTCATAGCTTAACGACCCAGAAAACTGAGCTTTTGATCGAATTGAAAGCGTTCGATGGAACTGAAGGATTTGCCTACTACGGCCATTTTCACGTGGCTGGTGAGGATCTTTCGTATAAGCTATCTGTTGGCGGTTTTTCAGGGAACATTCCTGATAAACTAGGATTGCATAACACTTTTAACTTTTCGGTGACTGAATGCGGAGATGGAACTTCATCTTCGGGTTGGTGGTTCACTCCTTCTTGTGGCGAGGCTCTGTTAAACTCTGAGTATGGACATGAAACTGGTTCTATGATCTGGAGTGATTTTCCGTATACTGACGCCCATAAAGGCAAAATAAAGAAGACCACAATGAAAATAAGAAGGAAAGAAGGTAAAGTGTTATTTGAAGTTAGAATTCGTGATATACTTGTTACACTTAACTGTTTCTGTTGTGAAATGAACATTTTAGCCTCTTTTGGCTAAAATGTTAAATTCCAGGTCGATGTTCGATGTAACCCCCGCCCTCACTCTACTAACTATTTCATTTTTTTAACAAATCCTTAGGGTATCCTGTTTTTATCACAAACTGGACAACATCAGCAATGCGTTCTCGCCAACTTATGCAATGATTAGCCTATTTTAATTCATTTCATGAGGTGTTCAGCCGAAGGTACATGCATTTACCGAGAAGTCTACTATTTCTTGTCAGATCATTTTGGAGACTACACTCTGAAGTTCTCAGAGAGGAGAGAAACCTTAAGCATCGTCACCTTTCCAATCATCTTGACAGAGTTCCAGGCCTTTACCTCATGTCTCTGGTTAAAAGTGCGACCTCCAACAGTTCCTAGACCAATGAATCTGCTACGATATGCAGAACAGGACGGAAACTTCAGTATGGACCTAAGACCCGATGGCAAGGAATATAAGATCATTTTATCGATTTGGCCAAGGTAAGGAAAAAATTTAATCAGAAGCACTAACATAATCCAGTAAAACTTGAGATGAGGAGCATAAAATAAATTGTTTATCGATATCACAACGTATTCGTGATCGAAACTTGGTCGTTAAAGTTGACGATAAATTAAAATTAGGGGTTGGCGAAAACGTCGCGCCGAATACAAAAAAGGATGATACTTGGCTGCACGGAATTCGAGTGCTCACGAGTAAGCAAAGCTACTGCAGGAAGTGTTTACCCATGGAACTGGAAGTTTCCTATAACTCAGAGGTAGAGCGTCCGAACTACTAATCGAAGGCCATAGGTTCGACTCCTATTGGGAACACTCGAAGTTCTTTTTCTCGGAGTATCAGGCCTGTGTCATTCATTTAATATTGAACATCATTCTCCATTTAAGATTTCTTTACCAAAAATGTATTTTTATCCGAGAAAGTTGAATTCAACCTGAGAAGTGTTCTTAGATTGAAACCCTTAAGGAATTGTTAAACCGTTATGTATGTGAAAAAAGGTCCTTATGTTGTTAAACCTGATAAATACGAAAACGTTCATGTCTGGGCATGTCAGGATAGAAATATTAAATTTATTGTGTGCGTTGAAGAAATCCTGTTTTCGAAACAGGAGAGATTGTGTTATTTCGTCAATATCGTCATATTAAATCTCGATATTTGCAGCACCCAAAGGTTTATTAAACAAGTCAAATATCCTTCTCTGGATGGAGGCTGGCATCATGTTTGCACATCCTGGACTTGCGTAGATGGACGAGGTGCAATTTACATAGACGGTTCTCAAACATCCTTCATTGACATTGGTAACGGGATGAAGTTCCCTGGTGGTGGGACAGTTTTCATTGGAAGTATACATGTACTGGACCCGCCTCAGCTAGAAGGGGAGATCACATACATGAATTTATGGGATAAAGTACTGTCGAATGCTAGGATCGAAAATCTTGCGCTCTCTTGTAGCGCTGAAGCTGGGAACGTTTTACAATGGAGTCTTTTCGCAGCCATGTCGGTGGGAAATATACAGGTCGTTCCCTTTTCTGCGTGCAGAGAAAAAGGTATTGTTCTAAAGTGCATTATCGTAGTCTTTTTATGTAACACTTATAAATACGCGCCACTGACGAAGCAAATAATTAGACGTCGAATATTCGTTCTTCTATAAATCAGAAAACAATCTGCTTCGTTTTACTCTTTGTAGCTTCAAAGCATTTGTACTAAGGAACAGAACCACACAGACGCCTATCCATAGTAAGCTCGTTTTTTCAATGCATCTCACCCCTGCGGAGTGTACTTTTCATTGTGCCTTTTTTCTCAAAATCACAGTGAAAGCATCTGACTCCAGAGTCACTTGACACTGAGAATGGCTTTCATTCAGATTATAGGATTTCTGTTCAGGGCTACCCTTACCACTAGGGCGGACAGTCTTAATGATATATTTCTCTTTTTTTTCTTTCTTCCTTTCTTCATTTTTTTGCTAGCTGTTTTGTTTTTTGTTTCGTTTGAGGCTTTCTTTTTCTGACAAAAAACTAAAGAATGTCATCTGATATTTCTAATTGAAATTATTTCTTCCGCCATCATCCTTTTTTCTGTCTGTTCTAGAGATGTATTATTGGAACTTTAACCAATTAAGTTACTTGCAAAGCTTCGACGAGAACAAAAATCACCGCGCCGAGTTAACTGGAGCCCAGATATCAGCTGACCAAAAATATTTTGTGATCGAAGATCAAGGAAAGTTTCAGGCGGAAAATTTGAGCTCAGAACTCAGTGGTGAAAATGGATTTACGGTTTCATTCTCAGCCAGGCAGACAGGTGGGTTAGATGGGTGCCATTTCATGCCATGTCAAGTTGTAAATTCTTTAAAAAATTTAAATGCTTGTAATCACTCATAATTCCTTTTAATCCCAATGAAATTGATCGAGGATACCTCTTATCGCCATTTGGCAACTAGTGAATGATAATAATGGACAAAAAAGGGCAAAAAATGTTTACAATAGAAATAAGAGACATAAAACAGACAACCATGTGAACGAGAGGTAGGTAAAAGCCGAGTGAATTCGCGGAAAACATTCTTTTATTAGGGAGTTAGAAACTGTGTTGCTGCGTCAGTGAGAGGTGAAACAAGATAATTATTTTATTGACCGGGCCAGCGTTAGTCCTTCGTCATAAAGCCAAGCTGAATTGATATTAATTTCCATCAATTTTTGTAGCACATATAGGTGACACATGTTTTTAGACTTATAGCAAAGCCAAGTAAGGAAAACGTAAGTGAAACAAACCTTATCTTAAATTGCTTAGGACACAATGTTGAACTACATCAAACCTCCCCTTCAAACTTTGTATTTCTATATTTCTCCAAGAAGTCAATCCCAGTTATCGGAGACATTTCTGCGACCTGGGGATATCTACTAACGCTAGCTTGGGCAAAATTCGAACCTTTTTTTTTCTTTCTGGAATTTATTTATATGGTTGGTAGGGAACTTCCTTTAAAATCTGTGTTTTCTCTCTAATCTCTTTCAGCTTTAGCCTCAAACATACTTAAGGATGACTTCAAATCTCTTGAGGTGCTCCGCAAAGCATTTCCTGATTTCCTTCGTGACCATGCAACGTGGAAACGTTGTTACTACGCTAACCAGTCATCCTGGAGCACTAAAGAATTTCACACCGAGTGCGATTATAGGGGACCAACATTAACTATCATACGTGTCCGAGAATATGTTTTTGGAGGCTTTGTTGACCAGAGTTGGGGAGGTAGGCATTCTTTAATAATATAAAAATCTTTTTGGGGGTCAGAACTACGTAAGTTGTTCAAAAACTCATGTTTGGCTGAAAGCTCAGAGGCACTGTCGTAGCGCGTGTCGTTAATGCAAACGAGGTCGTTTGTGCCGTGTTTTACAAAGCAGTAAAGAGGCGCACGCTGCCATATCTGAAGAGCGAAATCATCTAAAAGACTAAAACTATTCTCTTGCACGGATAAACAAATGAATATATACTTAATCAAACAAGAGCGTGCATGCACCCTCTAACAAGCATCTTCCATAGGAATCAAGTACTCTGGAAATAGTTTCATGATTTTTAAACGATTTTGTATATTGTATAATATTTATGATGGTAAATTAATGATGAATATGTAAAAACATGACTAACCAATGTAGCAAAAAGGGACCAGATAAAAACGCTCATGCTTTATCAAATTGTATTTTCGTCTTGTTCTTAGGAAAACCAGCAGACATTGGACGTCAGATAGAAGGATTCCTGTTCAGCCTGTCAAACCCATTTAACCTGGCCCCTCGAGTCCTATCAATCCAGCATGGCTACGCATCCGGAAGAACAGATCCACTGCTTGGTCCAAGTTTTGGAGAAAGGGAACTTGAGCTCTTTGAAGACAAAAATGGCCGAATCATGGGATACAGCAGTTTGGGTGCTTCTTTTGATCTGAGGAATGTTTCATTACCTTCTCATGAAACTCGTTATTACTTAGCGGGCTCTCAGCATTTTTATCCAAACCAAGTGGAAGTTTTTTATTACCATGGTGAGTTAGTGCTGAAAAGGTATCAAAAGATTAGTTTTGTCGTTGAGTAAACTCGAGGAACACTCTGAGACCTCATAGGAAAAAAGTTCCGATAAAATTAATCGATTTAAACCTTTCAATTTGTTGGCTTTTGTCTAATAGCCATTAAAGATGGATAAAACAAAATATAAATGAGCTCGACTTTCTTTTTGGATAGTCAATAATCAGGTAAAAACTCAAGGGATTTTATGCGAGTTAGGGTGACTTGAGGCTTAAGATAAGTCGCGGCAATATCGAGCTTTCCGCTTTATTTAGTTCTATCTAAACAATTCGTGCATAAAATCAAATGATACTCGAAAACTATAGCTGAGTGGTTCGTCACATGCGCTATACAACTGTTTCTTTCGAAGGTAAATATTTCGTAAGGCGACTCGAGAAAAGCTTGACCGAAACATGAAGCGACTCATGGAGATTTTTTAAGCGACTTGAGATAAGCTAATGCATTGTGTGTCTCTCTCCCTTTAGTTCCTTCTACGCCATTAGGTCTAGAAAATCAAATATTACCCGACAAGTACCTGAGTAGCTCATCACAACTCAATAACAGCACTGGTCCTTATCTTGCTCGCTTAAACGAGCAACGCGACTCGAAGGCGTGGTGTTCAACCGGCCCTAATGAATGGTTGGAAGTGTTCTTGGGAAAACAATACACCCTGACGCACGTGGCTCTGCAATCAATTGGTGGAGGCGTGGACGTATCGGAATTGAAAGTTCAGTATGAAAAGACTAAGGATGGAACCAGTTGGACAAAGTATAGCAAGGAGATTGACGGAAAAGAAATTTCTAAGGTTTGCTTGTTGCTTTTGTTGCAGGGGTTAAAAATCTTTTACTGCCGCCTATAAGGCCTCCTATTATTTGTCACGGAGCCACAGGACAACCGCGGTCTACCGCTGGCCATAAAACCTGCCGTCTATTGAGCCTGCACGCAGGCTCTCGTGTTTCGGTTTCGCCTGAAAAGCTCTTTTTTAGCCCCAGCTGCCTGTGCTTTTCAATTTTTTGCTGTTTTTTTTCCACTTTTTTGTTTTTCGTTCTTTCTTTTATTTGAAGGTAAATACATGGGGAGCTTTGAAATTGTTACAGGATTGATTTAGTTTTGCTTTAGCGTTCTGTGATCTTTCAGGAAACTCAAACCAGCCTCTCAACCAATCAGAGTCAAATTTTCTAGCGCCTCGGACAGTTCATTTGTATCTATTTCGACTTTTCTTGGTTTGTTCTCATTTTTCTTTTGTTTTGATTGGTTGTTCTTACGTTCTTCTAATATCACCAAAGGTGATACTGGAATAACGCAAAATAAATTATGGAGGCCGGTTATTTACACGAGGTCCAACCAAAGCCATGGCTTTACGCAATCAGTGGGCCCTAATCTTTCTCCAAAGAGGTTTAATTTAATTAAATAAATGTCCTTCCGTCGTTAGCTTTCGGCATTTTGAGCACTGATCACAAAAAGAAATGTTTAGACAAAAAGATTCAACTTAACTGAATATCGTTTACGACAGGGTTTTGTTGAATAACGGCTAAACTTTGTTTAGATAATTAGACCATAATGTCTGAAAACATTTTGAAAGTTTAATTTATTACTTTTATAACTGTATCACCCATGTAATTTATTTTAAAGGTACTTCGCTTCAATTTTCCATCAGCTGGGTTTTTGATGAAGGAAGCGTTCATTCCATCTTTCCAAGCCGTCAAGGTTCGATTCTATCTTACTGAAACGAGAGTACAGTGCATCAAAATGGAACTTTATTCCTACGATGCAGGTTTGTGTATGAGATTAAAAAATGGAAAAAAAAAGCTCTTAAGCCATTTAATTTTCCATAAATATGCACACTTTTATTCAATTTTCATGTTATCAATGATATTAAATTGGCCAGTAATTTTAAAAAGCCTGAGATAACTACCTAAGCTATCTGAGCTAGCTGTCTGAATTTAAATTTGCAATTTCACTATCAATGAATAGGTCGCAAATTCCTCTCTTTAAAGTTGCTTTCAATCAGCTTCAGAGTACAGGTCAATTCTTCGTGTCCCTCTTTCTCTTTAAGGTTGCTCTCAGCCTCATGGAGTTGAAAATCGGACGGTAGTTCCAGATGAACAACTAACAGCATCCTCAACCGAAGTTTCTGATAAATACAAACAAGATTACTTTTGGCCAAACAAAGGTCGGCTAAACCACGATGAGGAAGGGGCTAGTTCCTGGGGACCTTACAAGCATCCAGTCCATTTGTTCGAGGGAATCTGGTTTCAGGTAATCATCGTTGATAAGTGTTCCTGAACAAGTGCAGGCCAAATTTTCAAGTTGGTTTTTGCGATCTTTGTTAATCTTTAGTCAGTCTCGGGTTGGTCTGTTGTGAAAGGAGGTAAGGAAAGGGAAGTGGGAGGTTAGGGTGCTGGGGAGGAAGTTTTATTTCTTGAGATAAAACTGAGAACAATTTTACTCCCTCTTTCTTTTTCACTTCTCGCTGATTAAGAAGGTAATATTAAATTCCTTTATTACCCTGAATACTTCGGTTGGAAGTTTAAGGGTGCTGTGGCCTTGTCAGGATTTCATGCATTCGAGCTGATTGTGATACGTTTTATTTCTAAGGTCGATTTAAAGGAAGAAACAGAAGTAACATGTATTGCAACCCAAGGAAGGCCAACACACATCCAGTGGCCAACGAAATATCAAATTGCGTACAGTTATGAAGGAAATGACTGGAAGTATTTTGAATATAACAATGGAGTAAAGGTAGCATTACCCCTTTCCACATCTTTATTTCCATCCGTTTCCTTTAACAAGGAATGCGGGATGGAAGGGTCATGTGCTAGGAAACTTTGCTTCTCGTCCCCTGTCTCCCGTCCTTGTTAGCTTTTTTTAAATGATTCTTGAATCTTTTGGGAAATTGAGTTTATTTTTGAGTGGCTAAGATCTGAAACCGCAAAAAGGTTTATTCCTAAATAACTCTCAGCGCGACATTTTCTATCTTAGGAATATGATGCAAATTCAGATCAACACATGGCAGGTACAAACTGGTTGGTTCCATCCATATATGGAAGATTTTTTCGAGTATATATCACTCAGTGCAATGTTGCCTGCAGATTGCGAATGGAATTGTATGGTAGAAGAGATTCGAGCAATAGTAAGTCATCCAATACAATTTTCAAGCTTTCTGTACATTCTTTACCAAATATAGCGCTAAACAAAGAAACAAGAAAAGGACATTTTTGATAATTTTCACTAATCAAGGTAGCCTTTTTGCTTTCGACTTGGCCTCTGTCGTGACGACTGAGATTGTGTTAAACTTTTCCAGCACTGGTGCTTTCCATATATGTTTGCGATTCAGATGAATGACGGTTATGCCATAACGAATTGCATCAAAAACCTTAGAATAATCTCAACTTTATCACTTACACCACGAATTCTTAAGCAAATAGCTGACACAAGTCATGAACTGCGTGATTGTTGCTTCTGCCATCTTATCAATTCAAGATCTTTTTGAAAAGAATTAGATGCATCACAAAAATGTTAGGAAACTGGATGACAGAAATTGATAATTTAACTATGTAACTGACCCTCACTAGAATAGGAATGCTGTTGGTTGCTACCTATGAGTTATCGTATGTTCGTTTGCCACGATTTCCTTTTGAAGGCATCTGCTGGTTTAAGAATGGCCTATGTTTCATCGTCCGACGTGGGCGATACCACATTTTCTTCGCCAAAGAAAACTATCGATGGGAAATACGCCATAAATTGATTGTAAACCAATGGTTCGAAGCCACTGTCACCTGGAAGCCTCAAGAGGGTCTAAAATTTTATGTCAACGGTAATCTGGTAGCATCACATAAGAATCCAATGCAAATGAGCGTTTCCCCTGACCATGAACCGTTCAAGCTTCTCATAGCTTCAAAGGAGAATGGAGGTGGGTGGAGCAGAGCGACTTCTATTGATGATGTCGCGGTTTGGGGAATGGCGATGACCAAAGAGCAAATTAAACGCAAGTCTGAAGGTTTGTTTATAGTTTTCACAACCGCAAGCTTTCATTGAACGTATTCCCTCCTTTTCAAACCTCTTATCTGCCAATTGTCATGGAGACTAATCAGTTCAGGACAAATGTATTAGTATTGGCAGTTTGTCAAAGAAAACTTAAAGGTTTATTACAGACTGATATTCCATCGGGTAGAAGGTCTCATACTACCGAGGAGAGCATAGAGCGCTTCTCGCTCGAGTTCCATAACAAGAAGTAGATAAAGTAAAAACATGCACACTGCTTCGAGCGAGAGAATGGAAATGAAAATATCATGATCGGCTTCAGTTTTTCTGCTAAAACCTACTAAACATGTTGAATTAAATAGCTGTCTACTTGCTGTTTAATCTACTCTTGATATCATCATTCTACTGTTCCTAGTTCATTTCGACTTTGACGATAACTCTAGAGACTGGAAATCTTTACTAGATGGCACCAGTTCCTGGAAACTACACCAAGGATGCACTAAAACGTCGGGTACTGGGCCATGCAACGATGTTTCTAGAGGAGGTATCATGAACACTTGTTTGTTTACTTCTTTGTTCTTGCTTGTTTTTTGTTGCTGTTGTTGTCGTTTTTGTTTCAGATAATTTCCAGCTTTATCTGATTACGTTTTTCCACTCCTCTACTAAATCTCGCAGTTTTCGGTTGTGCTGCTTTTAACTAGCTTGGAACGGGCCATATTTTACCGTGCATCGAAGCATTGAATGGCTAGCGTTTGGAGGGATTTTATCTATTGTATGGCAAAAGCCAAACAGCGAGGGGAACAAAACGTAAACGTAGGAATTTTCTATAAAGCCTCCAAACTGATGCACAAATTTATCTTGAACCTCAGTTAACTTTATTTTGTTTCAAACGGTCAATACCAGTATAGTCAGGGAGGCAACGTCTTGACTGTCACAGGGAAACAAAATAAGGGCTCACTTTCCTTACCATGAAAAATGTAAAATTTGCATAACAGAATGAAGCAAAAAAACAACGACAGATTTCGCTCGGTGCGAGCTGTCTCTTCATGAGGATCAATCGGTACCATATAATTGACTTCATTCAGTGTGTTACAACTGGTTTCTTTGTTTATTTGTTGTCTACAGGTCGCTATATTTATTTTGATGCCTCGCAATCTAAAGGAAAAGCCAGGTTTTCTACTCCCTACAGTATCCACTCTCATACGTGTCTGAAATTTCATTATCATATGACTGGTATGCATACAGGGAGGCTAAATGTTTATACGACAGATATCAGGGGTAAAGAACAATTGCTGTGGAGGCTCTTTGGAGAACAGGACCATATATGGAGAGAGGCCAGTATCCCAGTCAACGGTATTCATCAACAATATCAGGTACATTTTTTCGATTGTTACACTATGAAAGTGTTAACCACTGACCAATTAGGCCTTAGCTCCATTTTGGCCATTGCTTTTACCTGTTTAGAAAGCAGTTAAGATACTAAACGTACTCTCATTGGTCGATAGTGGCGTTTAGATGAGAGCATTTGAATGCGGTTGATAGGTTTTTTAGATAAATTTCTCATAAAAACGAGTGACAGGACTTTTCCTGTAGACCATTTGCCCAGACGAAGGGCTAACGCTCTAAACATCCAAACGTCAACTTTAAAAAAATTTTCCGGTGGCCAAATTATATTTTCCTGTCTAGCTTCACTGAAACACAAGGGGTGTTGAGAGAATTCGAGAAAGTCCTGCTAGCCCACGACTGCCCATTGAGTTCAAAAAATTGTCCAGAAGTCTCCCAAATTTTGTGAGTCTAACATAAGCCGACCTGAATATAGATATTTCAACAAGTGCGTATATTCCGTCTTAGGTCATTTTTGAAGCGGTTGGTGGTCCAGATCACTTAGGAGATTTAGCAATAGATCAGATTGTGTTTACCAGAGAGTCGTGTGTCTTCTCGCCTTTTTCAGCAGTGCCCCAGAATTCGTATCGCTCAGGAGTGGGTAAGTCACGTGTTGCTCTATTTTCACTGCATTTCTGATGTTTGCATCGTCTTATTTAGTGAGATTATGTTCCGGGAACGAAGAACCTCCTAAAAGTTGACTTTCTCCTAACAAGTGGTAGCTCAGTTAATAGTAGCGCCCAAGTATTATCTTTAAGACTTGGGTACGAATCCCTCAAAGCCTGAATTTCCTCAGGCTTTTCTCTTGCAATTCCTTCTATCGCTGCTCTTCAGTGAGGTTTCACTTTATCCTCTCTTTGTTTTTCTGTTCCATGGAAAATTCAAGATATTTTTTCATGTGAGAGTCAGCCTCCTAAACTAGAACTTCTTTTCCAAAGCGAAACTACTGAATCCCTGAAATAATGTATACTCAAGAACCCATGGCAGCTTATACAAAATTGTATGTAGGCTTGTCATGAAAATAAATAAAAATGGCCTAAAAATTCTGCGTCTTTAACACACTTTTACTGTTCTCGTGACTTCATTTTTCGTAGTTATCACCTCCTCTATAGTTTCAATGGACACTATTTACCATCAATATCTTGGTTTGATGGTGGAAGAAGAAGGTTATGGCTCTTCCCGTTGGATTCCTTGTTACCGCGCTCTTGATAATGGCTGGAACGTTTCTACCTTTCACAGGCTCTGTGACGATAAAGGTCCTACCATGACCATAATCAGAAAAAGAAATAACGTGTTTGGGGGCTTTACTGAACGAAGATGGAGTGAAGGTACTTCATGAAGATTTTTTTTTTGGCCCTCTTTTAAAACAGTAATTGTTGAATCATTTTTAGAGCCATTAAAAATACACCAAAAAAGCACCCAAAGAAGCTAATGTAGCTTAAAATGCTGTATGAGACCACTGAACCTATAAGACCTTCAGGCTGTCAGCCTTTGCCCTCGCTGCCAGAGAACTACTCCCATTTCCAATTTCTAGGGGGAGGTTATGAGCACTGTTATTCCCCTTGGATGGGATGCAAGTCCCGCGTAACCTCCCAGCATTTATCCACTCCTTGGTGGAGAGAGATACTAATGGAATAAACTAAATGACCGCTAAATGACCGCCATTAAACGCTCGCGTTGCAATGTTGTACTCTATTATTGTGGTGTCATTGTAACAAAATGTGTTTACTTTATGAATTTTCAGGCCAGGACAATGACCACTCCAGTTATGATTTCCATTTTTGGCGCAAAAACGTTGCGGACTGTGTCAAAACCGCTATACTACCTCTCACGTCATCGCCAATTTCTAGTTTCACAGCCTCGTTTTGGATTAAAACCTCAGTTAAGTCACCATTAATAGTGTTCTCTATTAAGCAAACAGGCAGCCGCATGCATTTAAAACTGGATTCTACCGACTCATTCTCTCTTTGTTGGATCAGTTCCGTTGATAAATGCAGGTAAGTTGAAATTCCCTCATTATTTTGTTCAAGACTAAAGGGAGATCAGATGAGTAACGCATTAGCTGACGACATGAAAAGACGGCTATGAAAGAGACTGAACTTACTGTTTGTTGGTTGTATTAATAGGTACCAGTGAGTTGCCAGAGAAACCCAGCTAAATGTTGTTTAGTTGCGGTCTAACAACAGGGAAGGGAGAGTAGAAATATTTCTGGCTTCTGTATGTATGCAAACTGGGATAAACGGCGACAGCTACGTATGTTGCTGTTTTGTGCCGACAAAAAATTTTTAGCTGTTCTCTCATGAAAAAAATTTCAGAATACGTCAATTATATGCCACAATTTCTATGCCGACAAAAAATTTTTAGCTGTTCTCTCATGAAAAAAGTTTCAGAATACGTCAATTATATGCCACAATTTCTACGTTACGCGGGCGTGCGATATCGTTTTTTTTTTCCTTTCCACATGAAGCCTTGCGTTTGACTTGCATCTATCTCATTTTTCACTCCTTTTTTGCAGTATCAACAAAGGCAGCATCTCCTTTGTGATTAACGATGGCTCTTGGCATCATATCACGGTTGTATGGCATGGCAGTTCAAAATCGTGGACGTTATTCTCAGATGGTGTGAACCGAGGAAGACAAACTAAAAACAATTGGAACGAATCCCTTGTGTTAAGCTCGGCTACTCTATTTATCGGAAGGAAGCCGAACAAAGATTCATCCAAGCTATTTTCTGGCAGAATTACTCAGTTTAACATGTGGGACCATGAGTTGGAGGAAGAAAAAATCACAATGTTAGCACGCGGTTGTAAAAGTGAACCGGGGAATATGATCCAGTGGAGCAACCTTAGGAGCAAAGTTGAGGGAGAGCTGAGGATTGTGGAGCCGTCTTCGTGTACGTATTCAGGATCCTATTCGCACCTTGTGCTGTTAACCAGTTTTACTGTGCCCCTTTTCTATTTCTCATAAACAGCCATTTCTACCAGCTACAACTCCAGGATGATCCATTTTTACCCCTAAAAGATATCACATTCAATATTGTTCCCTCGAGAAGCTTCTACCAATAGATAATTTCAACTAATCAGCCATTATCCTTAATCCTTTCATTAAAACTGTTGGTTCCCTTTGACAGTAATCCCTGTATTATATAAGATTTCTCTCCCCTAAACATGGAATCCCTTCGGGTGGGCCACCCTGGGATATTCCGTCAAAGTAAGTTGCCTGAGGTTGCTACGATCTTTTTGAAGTAACCGACAAACCTCATCTACATGATTTGTAAACAACTATTCCATTTATAGGAAACATTTTAGTATTTCCCCGAAATTCAAAAATTCTGATAAGCAGGATACTTTTGTTTTTCGCCTTTTTCCCGTAATGGCATTGACATACATACTCCCAAGTACTATTGTACATATACTTTCATACTAAGTAATGGTATTTCATTGATCCTTTAATGAAACTCTTTCTCCCTTGAAGGGGTAGAGTAAGAATTTGATTCCAAAAATTCAGGAAACCTCCAAGCTTTAGGGGAAAAGGATGAAATTAGCGTAACAGTAAACGGCCTTTCCCCATAAATCCATATGGCGCAATGTTCACGCCTTTGTAGGCCAGCAAAAGTCGGACAGCTGTAGGGTTAAGGCACATATCAATCTCCGTGTACAGGTTCGTCCTCGAACTACAGAACGGACACCAAAGCGTTCATCTTCTTATTAAACTACACATCTGATAGGACCCTCTTCAAAAAAAAAGTAAGCGAAGAATCATCGGCCTTTGCAATCTACAGCTCACCGTTCACTGGTCCAACCTTCGGAGAGTCTCCGTTTCATTTTCAGATAGGAATCGATGGCGACATGAAGCAAGGGACGAGTCAACACGCTGTTTCTTACAAAGGAGATGGAAACTTTAAGGGATCCAAACTGGAAACTCTGCTTGCTGGGGCGTCAAATTTTAATGTTAACGATGTGGAGGTGTTATTTAGAGCTCAGGGAGGTAGGATTTCTGATGGATTTTAATTCCGTCTTTTAAACTGCTAATGATTGATCATGACATAATTACATAGGGAGCACATGCATAAGAATAGTCCTTCACTTAGACATGTACTCTGGGAGCAGACTGTGATTAATGATTTTGTCAGTCTGTTCTATAATGCCCCGATTTAAAAATTTTAGGCCTGGTTTTTCTCCATGGGTTCAAGCTAACAACATGTTTTCTTGAGCTACCCACATTTCAAACTGTCCTTCAACATTGCATTGCTTTTTCGTCCAATAAAAGGGAAATATTTTTCTTATTAAGTCAGACGTGTAAGTCAAGGTATGCTACGATAATTTAGTTTACCGAGCCGTCGCCGATCTACGTCATCATCAGGGAATATAGATGGAAGTGAAGAGTATATTGGGCGAGGTGTTAGGCTAAATATAATAGGGGCTCAGCAGACAACAGGACAGGACAATGGCAGGTGCCGGTGTGTGGAAAGAATAGTTAATGGTAAGATTTTAACTAGTTCGTCAAGATAAGAGAAATATTGCCTCTTTGGTCATGAACGCGAGATAATGTAAACGAGGTTGTACTTTCTAGTAATTTATTATTCATGTAGTTTTTCATCATTTTTCTTAAAGCGTCCCTGTGCTCTGATCATTGTCCATTTTACCATTATTGTGACGAAATAACAGGCATTTGTCAATGTACAAACAAGGATCCTGAATTATGTCAACTCGGTAAGTAAGTGAGAGAAAGTGAGTGGACTCAGAAATATTTATCGTATTCACAGTTTTACTCATCAGTACTTTTTGGTTTTTGTTGTTTTGGTTTTTTGGCTTTTCAATATGTTGTCGAGGCGAGAAAGGTTTGTTTACATGCATATAATAGAACTGAGATAAGTGAAGATGACAGTGATCATTACGGTTATGAACACTACCTATCAAAAAAGGATCCAGTCTTACATTGCGTTGCCACTGTTGTCATTTGGAAACTTTTAATCATGCATTATGCCTCTCTTTGTATGGGAGTTTGGATTTTGTTTACAAATTTTTGGATAAACGATTTTTCATCCTAAGTTGATCATTAATGATAGCGCAAGCAAAAACCATATACCCTGCATCTGAAAATAAGCTTCGAGCTTCGAAGGTTCAACGTCACGTGGAGTGTTATTACCATCATCTTCATCGTTTCTATGCATCGTTACTGAAATTTGTATTCAATTTATTTTGTCGTTTCAGTAAAGTTTTACGAGAATTCTTCCCATCTGTGGTTGCTTGAATCAGTGGAAGATATCAAAGATCTCCGCGCACCTGGCTGGGGGCAAATTAAGGGAGGAGTTAGTTTTTCTGGCGATGGCTTGGTGACAGATGGAGTCAACGGTGAGGTACTACTGAACCATGAGGGGGAAACTTGCGCAACAAAGTCTGCTTATGCCAATTGTGATGATCCTGGTTTCACCGTATCGTTGTCATTAAAGCCTTGGTACAAAACCGACGGAGCGCGACAGACTTTTTTCAAATCCCGCGGCAAGTTCATTGTTTATCAGGAAAGAGGGAAGAAATCCTTGATTATCCGTGTGCAGGGTAGTGCTCAGTATTGTCTGAAAGAAATAGCGATGCCTGAAAAAATCTGGTCTCATTTGGCTTTCACGTACAAACCATCTGGGCCAAAAACACTTACAATTTATAGGAACGGGAAAAGAATCGATGAATTTGTCAGAGATGAAGGTTGTGAAATGGACGGGAAGCCAGAGTTTTCTTCGTCTAATATGTTATTGGGCTCTGAAGGAGGAGTGTTCGCCAAGGCTCATTATTTTCTCATTGCCATTTGGAGACAGGTTTTGTCTCAAGAAAGAATAGCACAGATTTATCGCGGCATCCAAGGTGAGAGGATCTCTTTCTACCCCAATAAATACTCTATTTTATTTTTGATATTTCTTTATAATTTGTTTCTTTGTTTTATCTTGGTGCTCTCGAAGAATGCTGATTTTTTGTTTCGAAATAATATGAAATACTATGAATATTAATGGTCACAAGTACTAGTCATGCGAGTAATCTGATAATAATTTTTTACCTGAAAGCACCTGTGAGCAGCAGTGGTAGCCGTGATCGTATAGTGGTTAGTACATTGCGTTGTGGCCGCAATAACCCAGGTTCGAATCCTGGTCACGGCACCTCTTGTTTTTATATATAATACGATTATTATTTTCTGGTCTTTGTTTTCTATTAATTTGTTTTTCATATATTTCAAGCTCCGGTTATGTCTTCCTTCGTTTTGATTTTTGATGTCATGTTTCTTAGCTCTGTCTTCGATCTTTTCCATCTTTCTTCCCTGTACTGCTTTCAATTTTCGCTTGTGACATTGCATCAAAAACGAGAAAACCATGAAAAAATTAAAAGTTTATTTTCCTCTTCTTTTCCTAATTTCATTTTGATTTATGTAAATTTTTATGCAGAAAAAAAAACATTAAATAGCATAACAAGGAAACAGTCTTTTTTTTATCTTTGACTCTCTTTTTCTTAGCCCTGTGGTACTTCATTTTCTACCTACATTGTGGCTTTGGTGAACTGAGTCCTTTCATAACGAAACCTTTAATCCCAGGAATATTTCAAATAAAAGAAAATCAATAGTATTCTGAATAAAAAGAAAAGAAAAGAAAAAAAGAGAGAAATAACACAACAATCATATGCTATCTTAATCATTACTTTGTATGGATCCATAGAGGAAACATACTTTTTAAGCTTTTAAATTTGTGGAATGAGGCAGTTGGGACGAAAATTTGCCACCTCTATTCTGTCAGCTCGAAGTTTTCATTTTAGTAAACCAAAACATGGAAATAAATTCTTCCGTGTCTAGCCAATGCCCATTATTAGATTCCTAACCCAAATTTCACTGCAGATTTGGTTCCGCTACGTTGCCGAGTTGTGGCTCGAATAAAAAATCAGCCTTGGAATGAAGATCTTACCTCACCAGAAACAGATCCATACAGATCAATGAAGAATTACATCATAAGCAATGTGAGTTGAACTAAAAACCGCCCCATTCTAAATTAAAGAGCCTCGTACCTCGTGAAAGTGTTGTTACTTAGCAACAATTTGTATGGTTATCTACTCGCGTTTATCAAAAGAATTTAAAACTAATGCAATCTTGCACATGCCGCTTAGAAAACATTACGTTATGCATAAAAGTGCAACGCAGAAGCTTTCATTTGAATCGTCACACAATGCACGGTTTTCCTATAATTCTATTTAATTCCCTATTTTATTTGTTCATAGGTCACCAGGTTTTATGAGGGAGTCCGGGTTTCTGTTAACGTAAACGAATTTAGGTTCGTATGGCTTCTCTACACACACGTGTGCATGCTATTTACTTATTTGAATAGGTACAACTTTAAATTTTGGCTAGTAGAAGGAGGCTGCCGGCTAGGATAGGGTAAACAGGATTAATTCTGTACTCGAGCCAAGTGGCCCTCCAGGTTTCCCTCGCATGAAGCGGCTACTTGGAGCACTACTCCCACTTGGTTGGAATGCTAGTCCAAATTTTGGCGAATAGAAGGGGTCTGCCGGCCAGGATACTGATACTTTTATTTTTCCATGTAGGAACGGTAGCGTGATTGTAGATTTCACCATCGTTTATAACGTTAGCGACTACAGATGGATTGAAAAACTTAAACAGAGCATATCATCCACGGGTCTTCTGTACAACATGCCTCTGGAGCTGGAAGAACTTACAGCTGAAAACGGTTAACAGTTGCATTAGTCAACTCAAAATTCCTGTAAAATTTTACTTTAGAGGTAGAAGGTCGAAGTGTGCTAATGTTTTAACGCCTTGGGGCTAACTTGCTCTATTTGCCGCCTCTTATGTCACGAAGCATAGCTTACATTGATATACATTTTGCGGCATTTTAAAATTACAGCTAATGAAAGTGCTTCAACAGACAAAATAAAAAGGAAAGAGATGACAACAGGCCATTGAGTATTAAAAATAACAACTTATTGAACCAAGAAAATGCGAGCAACTTGCTAGCTTGCCATTGGCTATAATAGTGCATCCGATTGGATGAGATGGTAGAACGAGTGTTTTTGACCAATCCAAGAGCAGTTCAGAGAAACTGATGCAACGCCAGCAACAATAGATCTAAAATAGTTCAAGTAACTACAATTTAAAATAATTTAATTCCGACAGCGATAGTTTGATGCAGAACATTATATCCTTTCGTCAAGACGATATCACTTATAAATCACTTTTCGAAAGCATGAAAGAAGTAGATATTGCAAAGAAGAGTGTCCTAAAACTTTTGACTTGGATTACGCTGACTTTTTTCATGGAAAGTCCAATCAGGACCGGCACTCAATTCAACGTGGCAGAAATGTGAAGAAATTATAATCAGCGGTATCACTAGCTTTACATTTTCTTCCTTCAGTTCCAGAAGTTGCCCCTACAAATGTAAGCGTGTTTCTTGTGGAAGATACAAGAATTCACATCAGATGGAACAATCTTAGCCTCCCACCGAGTATTTCCGCCATATTCCAGGGTTATAAGGTTTTCATCAGACCAGCGGGAAGCGCAGACGTCATAGTTACCACCGTAAATGACCTCGTTAACTTCGTTACTATAGAAGGACTAGAACCATTGGTAACATATAACCTAACTGTGGCTGGATACACACAGAGTGGAGTTGGAAGGGAAAGCGAGAGTCTTTCTGTAACCACCACTTTAGGTAGAGTAATAAGTATGGGGCTACGCTGTGCGCGTTTGAGCTCTGCTATTAATCAAATTATCCTTTCCCAATTATCTTAAATCATTTGTTCCGCTATTTAGATTTCCTTTAACCGTTTGGCCCCTAAGAGTGACTGGCTTCAAATTTCTCCTTTCAATATCACCTTAGAATCAAATATAAGGAATAAGGGAAATGATCACAAATTTTAAAGAAGCTCCTGAGTGTCCAACAAATTTTCCCTGTCAAAACCATAGGAAATGTAAGTAGAACAGTGTGGAGAATATGAACACTAATACTACGGTGTAAAGGGTGAACGTGGGGAAGTTGTCGGTATTGCCCACTGTTCTTTATAAATGGTCTTCAAATATGGCCCATGATCACCCTTGGTTGTAGTATTTCGATTCCCTCAGCATGAATGGTCTGAATGTTTCGTGTTCAGGGTGCTCTTTCAATGAACGAAAAAATGTGCTCTGCTCGATATAAAACTCAACATATCCCAAAATACACATGTACTTACCACTTTTTTTTTTTTTACGAATAGATATGGGGAATGCGAGTGACGTTAAATACTTCACGACAGCGGGGCGTAAGTAAACCTGAACTGATTGTATGGGCAGCTCGAATTAACTCTTTGCGCTACGAATTAGAATGTCAAAGCCCTGAATTACAAAACATTGCTAAATTTTGTTTCCGCTTGCGTCAGTATAGTTAACAATCCTCGCTCAAACGCGCGTTCAATATGCAATGGTATATAGCCAGGTTCGTTCTCTTCCCCTCTCCCGGCCAACAAACTATATTTCTATGCTGGAAAATAAGATCCTGTCTCCCTCTCCCCTCCCTTACCTTGAGATTCATTCCCTACTCTTCTGAATGCCTTTAAAAAACATTGAAACATTAAATAATGCAAGGGCGAATATCAAAGGCTGTTTTGAAATCATAAATAATTGACTCCCGAAACTTTTCTTACGCTTCAACTCATGAAATCCCTACTTGTACAGAATGTCAAAGGGAGCATCTCCTGGGGTTCTCTTTGTTAAAGATGGACACCAAGCTCATCAGCCGATAACAGCTACCTCTTTAATCAGGGCAGTTTTGATATACAACGGGGTTTTGATAAAATGAAATAAAAAAACAAGGAACTTCTTAGAAAGAAATTCAAAAGTAACGGAGAAGCGCAATTATGAAAGAACGTGTATCAGTCATGGTAAAATAGGACATTCAAGCTTTTGGCTGACCTTCTAAAACCTCTAGAATTGAATTGCTTTACGATAAGGCCCCATCGATGCGAAGGGTAAGCTAATGTCATTCTCTAGTTTAATATATATCCAGTGCTAGTTTTTTAAAAAACTTATTTATAGATATCGTCATCTGCTTTTTGAAAAATTAGGCCCTGGTATCTATACATTCCCTTTTATAACTTTTCTTCCAGTAATGCGCTTTCCACCGACCGATGTGGTATGCCGCAATACCAGTTCCACTTCTATCGAGGTAAAGTGGGAGCCACCGTCTGTCGAAGTCAACAGCCTCGAAATTATTGGTTACGAGTTACATTTCAGGCCTCGCGGCCGTGTATCTGAGCTGTGGAGGACCTTCCGTACATGCAAAAGTATCTTGAATGCCACTGTAACATCATTGGAGAAATTTATGGAATACGACATCAGGGTGGCTACCTTCGACACAAATGAGCGCGGAAATTTTAGCAAAATTGTAAGGTGCTTTACGGATGAGGACGGTGAGTAAATATTTCATTGTTTTGCATATCGGTTCAAGTGACGCGTGTATTGCTTTTTTATCTCCCTTTTTTTGTTCAGTTTATTTTGCCATTGATTATGTGCTGGTTTATTCACTTGTTTGCTTCGTCGCCCTTTGGCCGTTTTATTGCATATCATTTTTCTTCGTTCCTTCGTTCCTTCGTTCCTCCTTTAAAACTTGTTTATTTATTTCTTGCACCGTTTTTTTTTCTTTCAGTTCCACTTGGTAGCCCTGTTAACATTTCAGCTCAAAACACAAGCTCTACAAGTATAAAAATCAGTTGGAAACCAGTCTCCGAAACTTTACGTCTTGGAATAATCAGCAAATATGTATTCAACATAACAAACTTATTGACAGGTGACCTAAGAACGATAGAATTTGATGGATCAAGCTTGAGCGGTGAAGTAAGAAATTTGTCCAAGTTTCAAGAATACAGCATCCAAGGAGCTGCAGTTAACAGTAAAGGCCAATCAAATTTCACGAGTGCGATAACATGTCGCACGAGCGAAGATAGTAAGAGTGCTTCATTATTCAGAATCTACTTTAAGGAACCATACCCACTTGGTGACTAATGCGAAGAGAAAAAAAAATTCCCTCCTAACACAAAATGAACAATGACCACCATGAAGACAGGAGGCTGAGCTCTCTAGCGTTAAAAAAAAAAAAAGGAAAAAACAGTGGGGAGCAAGATATGATCAGTTTTACAAACCATAATCTTCCTCTGACGCCAGAAGTATTTCATTAATCTTAAATGTCCAAAAAAAGAACAAATTTGAATTTCTGACTTCTTTATCTTTAAATTTCAAGCCCCAGACATCCCGCCGGCAAACGTGACCGGGTACAACATAAGTTCTACGTCAATTGCGGTCGAGTTCCAAATCTACTCTGCTGAGCAACTCAACGGAATCATCCGCCATTATGTCTTAAAGATTTTTAAAGCCAATGCAGTGAATTCTACCGTGCGAACAGAGTTCTTTCCCACTCAGACAAAGAGAAAACAAAGAGAAGTCTCCAACACCACTTATAGTGTCAGGGTAACACTGGAGGATTTGGAAGAGTACACCATGTATTCCATGCAAGCAGCCTTTTTTACTATCAAAAAAGGACCATATAGTGCTGTTTTCAATGTCTCTACGGACGAAGGAGGTATGATTAACTATGATGAAAATGTACAGTAGCTGTCTCTTTCCGGTACAGTGACACCAATCGAATTATTGTCATTTATTTTATTACTTATCTATTCTTTACCATATGCATTCGACTTCCCAGTTCAAAGCTTTGATGAGTACTATCCTCTCAGACCCTTAGATCCCTTAGAGTGACAAGCAGCAATTTTCCTCTTACAATATGTAATAAAATAAATGACAACGAGAATCAGGGAAATGATCACCAACTAAAGAGGTTCTTGATTGTCAAAATGTATAGAGAACAGTATGGACAATATGCATATCGATGTTAAGGTCCGTTTCTTGTTAACAAAAGTCTTCAAAATTAACCCAGCTGTTGAAACATCGTTACCATTCACTACGCTACGTGTTGTCCTCACGCCCTCAAGTAATCAAGTAACAAAATAAAACCAACTACATCTTAGTCACCCACCTTTTCCTACGCTTCACGCAGTCAACTTGTTTTCGCTTATGTTCTCGTTGCCTTCTTTTTATGGTGTTATCAGTTATTCTGAAATGCCCTTGTGTTTATTGTGTTTTTGGTTTGACGAACAAACTGAGCTCTGTATGAATGTGGAGTGGAGGCAAACGGCTCATCGTATAGTGAGGCAAGCATATTCCAACCTAATTTTATTCTCATGTTGTCGCAGTTCTTAAAGCTCCTCCCTATCGATTAACGGCATCCAATAGCAGTTCATCGAGCATCATGGTTCGATGGGAGCTTTTAACGCCAGCAAGTGTCCCTGGGATTTTACTGGGTTATGTGCTGCGGATAGAAAAAGCTGACGATTCAGATACATCAAACTTCACAGTATTTAAAATCGACCCCTTAATCAACCAAAAGAACGTGACAGAGTTAGAAGTTTATACACTGTACATTATATATGTAGCGGGATATACACGGAAAGGAAATGGTTCCTTTCGTGCGGCACAGAGCTGGACAGACGAGGGAGGTCAGTATAGTGCGACTCATAGATGAAATTGTTAGAATGACTGATCTGCTTATTATTGAACTGACAAATTACGGTCGTTTCACCTACAGTTCGTTTCGCCTACCATCTGTTCGCCTACGTCCTAAACCCCGTACTATGACAATCATTGTATAAAACAGTTGATTCAATTGAAACAAAAATTGATGATATTCGAAAATCATCGCATGAAAATTTGATATCACAACAATGAATTCTTTAGTATAGGCCGCTCAAGTTACCGGTTACCGAACTGACTAGCCCTTTGACTCTTAATTGATGGAGACTCGCTGAATTATTGGCCGATGAACAGACAAACCCGATAAATAACTGATTGAATGATTAGCCACCGACATCCAGTGAGCGAAAATACAGTTACTGATATCTTAGCGACAACACAAATATCGATGGTCATCGCTAACAGGATATTTGAAAAGACAATAAAAATAATAGAGGTAATTCTGAACGACTTAATTTTTATGTGTAGCCATGACTAAAGTGCACTGTGGCTAAACCAGTCAGAACTTTAAAACTGCACCCCTGAGTGAACCTTATTGAAAAATTTCAGTGCCTCAAGGCCCTCCTAGCAACGTGACAGGAAGTCCTACTGGCACCAACAGCATCAAACTTTCTTGGCTGCCAGTGTCGAAAGAACTTCAGAAGGGCATAATCCGAGGTTACCAGGTAAAGATTTACGATGAAGAGGGAGAATATTTGCGAAATTCTACAATACTCAGCCGTAATCTCTCCGCATCTTTCGCGGGCCTTTACCAATATTCCAACTACAGTCTGAAGGTTCGAGCCTTCACCAGGAAAGGATTTGGTCCTTGGAGTTCATTGATCAATGTTTCCATCGGTGACCCAGGTAAGCATCAATCACAGATTTTCGCGAAAAAGGGGAAGAAAATCATGAAAAAGGGAAAAATTTTTCTGGCGTCTCCCCATAAAAATTTTTCATAACATCACCACCTCCGAGAAGAGCATATTGCACGAAATAGATCTCGCTACGTGAGTACTTCACAAAAGAATAGAGCTTGGTCGAGATATATTACTATTTTCACGATAACAATCCGAAAATTCATTTTATAAGGCTTCAAAAGCGTACAGAAGCTTGGCCAATCTTGGGACGCAGCCAGGGGGATCCTGGAATACCAGTGGACCTCCCTTCCCAATTTGTGAGAAAATGTTTTTTCCAAGGTAGATGACATACAAATTATGCTATCATTCAGCTTTTCGAAAACGCGTGAACTTAAAGAGTGTCGGCGGTATAAATCTAAGACATTTGGCTAACTTTTCTCGCTGCACGGTAACCAGCCCGTTGATACATAAGCAAGAGGATTAGTGCAAGTCTCTTCAAGGAAGGCGAGAGAAAATTTTTATCTGCGACCCTTCCTCCCCCAATCCTCCTCTTTGAGGCTGAAATTGAGCCTAGCTATCTTCTTAGAGGAGTAGACCAGGACACCTGAACGTTTACTCACCTACCTAAGCACTCAGCTTAAAAGAATCCAAATATTTCTCTCTTTCAGCTCCCCAAAAGACTGCCACGGACGTAAAGGCTCTGGGTACGAGCGCCTCCACAATTGACGTAACCTGGAGTCCAATCTCTGGGTTAGATGCGCAATCTGTTCAAGGTTATCGAGTTTTGCACTTCACCAGAGCTTCTCCGAGTCAAAGTAAGGTCACCGCAGTGGGCAGGAAGGACACTCATGTCACTATAACTGGCTTAAGTCCCTTTACTGCGTACGGGGTGCAAATTGCAGCTTTTAGCATAACAGACGGTAATTACACACTGCCAGTTTACGCCCAAACGTGGGAAGGTGGTAAGTATGGTTAAAATTAAATAATATTTTCAGTACTGAAAACATATTATATCATTTTGTTGGTCAGAAATGTCGATCAACCCGGTAAAAAGATTACCTTTTAAAACTAAAATCGTACTAATCAACCAGCCCAGAACTCTCACAAAGGATAAAAAATGACTGTAAATATATGAAAATAATATATGTGAACTGCAGATAAAGACGTAGATATGAAAGCAATCTTCTTGTGCAGTAGTAAAAATATGGCCTCAAAAAAAATCAGACTTTTACGGAATTTGAACCCATGACCTGTGCTATACCGGTGCATTGCTTTACCAACTGAGCTAGCAAGCCCACTGGGAGCTGGTCACAAAGGCTGTGATCAGTCGGGTTGACGGTCTTTCTTATTCTGAAGTGATCCACAGTTGATATCATCACCATTATGATATTATTATTTCATTTGTTATTTTTCGTGTTCAATCGAATTTTATGTTCTTGCCACCCGCACATAAAATTCGTATCTTCTTTCCGTCGTGTAATATCCTTCATTTATTGGCTGAGTGGACATTCCCTAATATTTCCCTAGCGGACAGGAGCAATATCCGATCCTGCATGTGTGCCATTAACAATTGCTCTTAAATCAGTTAACAAGTGAACAGTATGGTAGACTTTGGGTTCTAAGCTCGATATGCCACAATGTAGACATATGTTTCTTTAACAGGGTAACGAAAAACGCGTGTAGACAGGTTTAAAATCTTAAAGGTCTCCGCACATCTCCTTTCGAACTTCCAATGAATGACACCCCACTCCGCCTGCAGTCGTTTGGATACTAATTATTTCCGAAATTTCTTCGTAGCCCCCTCAGCACCTCCCTCCAACATCCGCGTGACTGCCTTCCATTCCCAAAGTCTCTTGGTGTCATGGCTCGACGTCCCCACGGAACACCGCAATGGCATAATCAGAGGATACCGCCTGACATATACCAACGTCAGTAACAGAACTGGCCCAGTGATAACGGAAAGAGCCTACTCAGTGGTTTTGACTCAGCTGAGCAAAGCAACGGAGTACAGAATTTTACTTTGGGCGTTTAACAGTGCTGGAGACGGGGTGTCGGGCTCAGTTGTTGCAAAGACAGGAGAAGATGGTGGGTTTAAAAATCACCACCCCCCCCCCCCCAACCAAAATAATTTTTCTTCTTATAAAGAGTTGAAGGAGTATTTTCACACAGATATATATATGTATATATATCTCTGTGTGTGTGCTATTCCTATCACTTACTGATATAGAAATGAAACGTAACCCGTCATGCACCTTTTCGTTCTTAGTACCAAGTCGACCGCCTTCAAAAATAATAGCAAAAAACCACACGAGTCTTACAGAAATTCCCATTTCCTGGGAACCAGTCCCTCAAGAATTCATACACGGTCGTTATGTCGGTTACCGAGTAACTTATCAAGCTGTTTCTATTGGAGACCTGCCCGCGTATTTCGAGCCAGTGATGAGCATCGACGTTGGGAATGAGAACACTTCTATGATACTTCGAGATCTGGAACCACTTGTAGTGTATAAAATAACCGTGGCAGCCATATCGAACCAGGGACCTGGACCCAAGGGTGTCACATTTGGAGGTAGGTGGAGATAGACTGTATATATTTGTTTACCAATCCCCTTCTGACTAGTAAAACATGGGTAAGGACCTCTGTAATAGACCTATCCCCACCCCCACCCCCTACCTGCCTTTTATGGGTGCAACGTCCATGCGGTCAATTCCCCCTCCATCGTTCTCTGGTGACCTCTCACTATGAAGAGAAAGCCACCGCGCTAATCACGCGTGAAATTATACATAGCAAGATTGCACAAACGCCTTTATTTCCGCTTCCTCTGTCTCCATAGAAACATGCCGTTGCCATAAGCATCTAACGACAAACTGGAGAAATTACCCTCCCTATGTCAATCTGATGTCTTTAAGCAGTCCTGGCGTTATCATACCACGCCTTCTCGAAGAAGTAATCAATGAATGCTGTGGCGAGTGCCGTGCACATGGAAAATCAGAACTGGACTTCAGCCGCAGTGGAAATAATGGGACTTCGGAGCAAAACAGGTCAGAGTATCTTCTGGAAAATATTGATAACCAGACGGATTTTTCCTTTCCGGTTAACGGCTACAGGTTGCAGAACAGTTACAGGGGAGGATTGGGGTATTCACCGTTTGTTGAGTCTGCTGGGGTGGCGTTTCTGACTTTCCAGGATTCCTCTGATGTGAAGCACGCCATGTTTGTAACGCTCATGGCGTGCTGGCCTGTTGTGGTGCTATCTTTGGTGATGGCTTATATTGCGGGGCTGATAATGTGGTTACTGGTGAGTTGGGACTAGTACATAATTTGATTCATATTGACACACATGCAGTGCTCCTTGTAAACGAGAGATAACAATACAAAATTATTTCAACATATTGCTGCAACACATTTTTTTCCTAATTTATTTGCATTTATTCAATTGTTTTTTTTCATATTTTCATTGTCATTTTTTTTATTTATGTCAAGGATACAAAATCTAATAATCAACATTTCCCTACCTCTTTTATCCACGGAGCCTGGGAAGGAGTGTGGTGGTCGTTCGTATCTATGACAACCGTTGGGTATGTTTCAGATCGACTGGTAATAGGAAATGATATAGTAATTGTTAGCAGGCTCAAATCGTTATATTGTCTAAATTGCATAAATCAAGCCTTGAATTCTATGACTGCATCCGCAATTTTCGTTTTTTATCCGTTGGGCAGTAAGTTAACCATTTAATAAATGTGCATGAAGATAACAGTTGTGACCTTTGGCTGTATTTTGGCGCCACACACAGCTACGTAGTGGTTGCAGATAAATTTACGATATTCAATTTGCATACAGCTAATAATGGCCAACTTTCGAGGGGGCCAAGATCCATGCACACTTTGTTCCCCATACTTGGGAAAGTTTAACTTTACATGTGGTTTAAAGATTGAGCCAAAACTATGTGGGGGTTTTCATGTCTCCCTCGCAGGAAGTTTAGCCTTAGATCTTGCCTACATAAGGTTTACTCAGTTTCCCATGTCCCAACATATTTAAAGAGAGCCCCAGTGAAATTGTTTTTTTTTCCTTGTAGCTATGGTGACCGTTCCCCAATCGGCCAATTGGGTCGCATTTTTGCTGTGGGTTGGGTGTTGACAGGTCTCGTCATAATCGCAATAACCGTGGCGGCTTTAACAACAGCGCTGACAGAAATAACTGCACATAGCAAAACCACAATATATGGATCCAAGGTAGCTACTACCAGATTTAATAAGGACTGATCGTTATTTGTCACCTGGAGGAGTGGGGGTGGAGAATTTATTTGGAAGGATCACACAGTTTTCAGGGGGGACGGGAGGGGATCAATCTTCGCCAGCAGAGAATACTAGGGGAACTATGGAAAGTTGATGGCCAATGAGGGGTCACAAATTTCATCATGGCACAACCAAACCCCCTCTTTTCCTCCCTTAGGCGACAACTGTGACGGTCGTTAGTTCATGCAAGAGAAAATTAAATTATGAGACTGTGTCCATTTAAATACCCTTGTTCCACGGATAACTTGTCTCAATATATTTTGCAGAAACAAGGAATGTGCTCTCCGGGGGATGCTAGAGAACTTACAAAATAATGCAAAATCTAGTTTGATATTTCATTAAAATTATGATCTTTTAATTTTAGGTTGGAGCAATTCAAGGTTCTCCTGAATACTATCTTGGAATCAGACGAAATGCGATTTTAAACAAAGGTTTCAGTTAAAATCAATGTTTGGATTAACAAATATTCATTAACTCAGTAATTAGGAACTGCCATAGACTTGTCATATTTTTGACATACGAGACAAATCTTTTTTGATAGTTTTGTTCAAAAAGTTTCAATATAAACTGCCTGAAACGCTGAAAATGAGATTATATATAGTTTCGAATGATTGTTTTAGAGGATGACTCAAGTATTCTTATCAAATCACGGAGCGAAGTGAGCCAAAGTTTGTGTAATCCCACGTTATGATTGCTCTATCGAAACTTAAATAAAAGACACCAGAGAAATACCCATGATCAACAGGTTGCACGCAGTCTTAATCAAATCTTGATTTGTATCGTCACTACGACCTAGCTAAAAAGAATCTTATCTTCTCTCTTCAGAGAAAAACTATCACTCATTAGAAGAACTCTCCGACGCTCTCATCAACAGAGAAGTCGAAGGTATCCTAGTAGATACATACGCCGGTGGAATGCGCCAAGATCTCTTTTCTAAGCCTTCAATTCGAGTGACCCAAATCGTTGATTATCAAACCGCGTATGGGGTAGTCATAAGAGGAGATTCGATGCGCCTTAGAAAGTGTTTCCATGGTTACATGCGCTCGCATCAAGCAGAGATCTTTCAATATGTTGACCAACTTGTCGAACCTATAAAGGTGAGTATGAGTCTTAGTTACGTCTTTTACTGGGCTTTATTGAGATGCTTTTTAGCATCCTTTTAATAGCTAGAAAACTGTTACCTGCCCTTAATTAGTAAGCCTAAAAGAGGATGGGATTGCTTTCTAAAAGATAATGACTTCCAACACCACTCATCTGCCTTGTCCCGCTTTCTCGCTCAACCGTTATTTCAATCATCCAATGGATATAAGCAACTTTGAAAACGATTTTCCTCGTTTAACTGTCTTCATATGAAACCAAAATTTACAATTCTGTTTAAGAAATACTTCGAGGTTTTAGACGGCGATTTTGAAGACGATTTTGTTCGAAATCACAAGCCAAAATATGCACAGGAAAGATTCGCAATGCTATAAATGAAATAAAAGGACTCATATCAGTATAATGAAATCCCCCAGCGTTTTCATTTTCTTTTAACGGTAAGCATAATTTCTTTGGCGGTAATGAACAACTTAAATTGTTCTTACGCCACAGGGATCGGGACTGAGCGACAGGGAAGATATTCAAGATATCTCGACTGGTTTGTTTGACAAAGAAAGTGACCTTTATCAAAGCACACTTATCATTATAGCCGCTTGTGCAATAACAGCTGCTGCCCTGGGGCTCCTCTTTGAAGCAATCCGGAGACTACGAGAGCGGAAAAGAGTTCACGCCTGCGGTAAGCGATAACCAATTATACTGATTAGAACACATTTCGATTTCAAATGTTCTGAAACCAAACGCAAAATAATGTTAACTACAGTCGCCAATCATAACAAAAGAAATACCTCAAAGAGAAAATGGGAACTCAAAGTAGATCCATAAAACACTTCGCTAAACGCGAAAGGAGGCGAGAAACTCATAACTCCTTAACTTTAAAGCTAAAAAAAATGTTTCATAGCTGTTAAACACGGTTAAAACGTTTTTCAATCAACAAAGCTGCTTAGATAGATGTTTTTCGACGTCGAATTTAGCATATTGAAAGGAAAGTTAGTGATTACTCGAATCCTTCGGAAAATTCAGTTTCCCAGTCACCTGTTTCTGATTTTCATTTCGTTAAACTTGGTTGACTTAACATGTTTTGCAAGTATGAATTGGTTGTGAGTCACAATCTATTTTTCTTACTTATTCTCGGTTGAGAGAGAAGGGAGGGAGGGGGGGGTGTGTTTCGAAACCAGCTAATTGAAGAGAATACGAAATTATAAATCCAACACAATTTAGATATATCTTCGACGCGCGCTTGGAATAGTGAGCGCTAACGCTTACAATCCTCTTACGCTCTGTGTTTGATTTGAAACCAGGGAAATTTTTTTTCATGTCAAAAAGAGGCTACTTAGAAAATATCTCCTCTGCCACTCCCTTCAAGACAAAAATCATTAATAAAGTAACAAAGTTTAGCTCACCGTTCAACGTTGTTTACAGGTTTGTCGACGGTGAAGGAAAAAAATATTGATGAAATGAAGTTACTTACGGAAAAATTCGTTCAACATATGGTAAAAACTCTAACTGAGATGAAAGCAAGACACATGAGAGAGTTACTGACCTTTGCAAAACTTACGCCACAGAGGAAGACCACGAAGTTGAATCGTAAAATGACCGGTTCTGCTACGCTGAGTACCAAAGACGTCGATGATATTTCGAAGCTTTAAAGCACATGATGGCTAATATCTCAAGATGTTCAGCTTACCATGCATATATTGATCTAGAATGGAGAAAAGATAAAATAAAGTGTATTACTTGGTAGACGAAAATTTGCTAGGAATAGTTGCAAGCTAATTAGAAATGAGAGTCGAAATTTTTTTATGCTTCCCTTCCATTCGAACTTCTGCAATGCCCATTTTCACCATCTTCGTTTACATCATCGTTGGGCATAAGCTTTACATATTCACATTCCTATCTTCGCAGTATACAGGAAGTTTGTCACCACAGACCTAGATAAACGGCCTAACCTGTCACTAGTCTGTTATAGCTCAGTGGCAGAAACATCCGAATACTAATCGGAAGGTCGAAGGTTCGAATTCGATTCCTATTCATCCCCGGGGACCCAGGAGATGTGAGTACATTTTAATTCAGGGCGGGAGAGTCCTTGGGGAAATTTTCTTACTGGGGCTCTTTTTCCCTGACTTAAATCGACTTACAACCCTTGAGTCTCGAGGATGACTCGTACAGAGAGTATTCGGAGTTCTTTTTCTCCGGGTATTCCTTTCTCATTAACTAAATAACACCTCTCTTTAGCTTTCATAAAATCAAATTAATTAGCTCTAACAGTAGTCTTGAACGTGATATTCAGTACAACCATAGTTAGTAGAGGAGACTCCTCTACTAACTATGCCCTTTTATTGCAAACAGAACCTAATACTTAAACAATAGCAGAGTCGGCACGTTTGCTGCTTCTAATTGCAATTTTTCGTTCCATAACATACCTGTCGAGTCTTATTTGGTACTTTATCAGTTATAGTGACTTTTATTAAGACATCTGTCTGGCAGATTGAGGAAGCAAGGTCTTAACACAGTCAAACGTCGCGTCCTTTTCGAATTACACTACAAATCTACAGGTATAAAGATCTACAGGTATAAAGAACGTTTCCGTGGTGTGACAGATTTCGAATATGAGGTAAATATTCGAGCTTCTCGGTCAAAATTTTCTCCTATTAATGTTGTTAATATGTCCTAAGTTTCTCTGATTTCCAGCACAAAAGACGTTCCTGTATTTAACTGCTTAGGAATCGGATAGCTTTTACTTGAATCTGGCTTGTAGTATATTACCGCTTCGCTGTACTGATAGGCTAAGCTTAGCTTACATGTTACAGCTGTCGAATTCACAAAAAGTCGAAAAATGTCATTTGTATTAAACTCGGAAGGGGTTGAAAGGATTATTCAAAGTGTCGATTTAATGTGGTGATCGCGCTGATGATCGAAACATCAGTAGCGTTTGCAATCCATTTAAGATAAAGCATGATCGTGTTAAGAACTAGCTTTCGTGTAAGGCTTACTTTAAATTGTTTTTGTATTGTCGTTCACAATAGAGCTGTTTTAATTCCGCACGACGTGAGCATGGCCGACAGTCAAATGCCCGTCGGTTGCTCGGGGGAAGCGGTGAGGGATATTGAAGCTTCGAATTGATCGGTGCATTGGTCGCCAGGGAGTTAAATGAAATAATAATTCCTAAGCATGCGTTGGATATGAGATGATAGATAGCCCACGAGGGGCTAATTGGCTTTACCCTTACCAAAAGTACACTTTTAGTATACTATTTCTGTAATCAAAGTGTACTGCAAATAAGTTACACAAAGTATACTTTCAGTAGACTTGAAGTATAGTTTACAGAGCTACTAAAAGTATACTTGCAGTATACTTGTTCCCACCTGAAATTGGAACACCCAAAAGTATACTTGAAGTATACTTGAAAGGTACTGAAAATTTTGCAGTGCACTTCAAGTATACTTCATGAGTAAAACCACTAGTGGCAAAGTGACAAGTACAGTATACTTAAAGTATACTTTAAGTATACTTAGAGTGTATTCAAGATATTACAAATGAATGGCATACATACCTGCAGCCAGGTAAATTAATATGCACGAACAGGCATGCAACCACTAGTTCATACGGCATGTATTCAGCTGTATTATATACTTGGCCAAGTCAGATAAGCATTCAAGCAAAAGTATGAAATTCATGTCTTTAATTTATTTGGTACAATTGACCATGACAAATAACCTAAAATTTGTACAATAGACTGCTTCTAAATTGTCTTTTGATGCAAAAATATATATTTTACAATGAAATCCATCATTGGATTATTTCATAAATTTTAACAATAAATTCCATGCAAATTAGAACTGACTCTCACAATGTTGGGATACTTAACAAAAACTATTCATTGTTTTAAAACGAAGAATATCTATAAAATGGACTTCATCATTCAATCATGTAAAACAGAAACAAATTTCATGAAAATCAACAATGTCACTTACAATGTCTCTAGTTGGGATTAAAGCCAATAAAAAACTGGCTGATGTAAAATGTAATAATAAAAAAATTGACTTTGTTATTTAATAATTAGAGAAGCAAGCAAGCCTTGTGCAAATCATAATAGAAAATAGTCTATCTACTAAGTATCCAATCATATAATTTTAATTAATCTTAATTCAATCGATTCAATTGTTTACTTTCCTGGCAGGTTGCCAACCACTTGCCCTTGTGGTTAGAGAACTAATTTTATTTCTCAGGGCTTGCTTGATTGTAGAGGCCTTCCCCCCTTGCTTTACCACAAAATCTGCAAAGAAAAAGAAACACAGGAGCTTAACTTTCTAGACTTATGCATGACAACAAGGTTTGGAAAGACTAATAACACAATCAATGATCCGAGATCACTTAGATCAAAGGAACTTCTGAATACTTGCTTGGAGTTGTTTTCCTCACTTTTTTTATATGGATGGTCCCAAAGTTTTTTTACAAGGCTGATCCTTGAGAAAGTCATGTTGATCAACATGTATAAGTGTACAGATTCCCAATAGTAATAAAATGACAAAAACACCAAATGCAATGTATTTACCCAAAATTGAGGAAACAATGTCAGCATTTAAGCCCTCTCTGGCATTTGCACCGGTCAGATTCTTTCCCACTTAGCTCAGAATTTTTATAAAAGCAGCTGAGCAGGAAACATGCTGCTGAAGTTGGGCTGTTTTTACTCTTGGCTGTGTTTATGTGATCCTCATATAAGTAGACACCTCTACCTTTTGACAACTCAACCATCTAAAAAGGACACACAAATTTAACCATAAGGTTTTCATAACAATCATGTCCTTTACACTTCTGTCATGTTTTTAATGTTAAATTGAAGGAAGGCTATGGTGAACATTTGAATTTTGAAAGTGCATGACCACTAAGGCAATGAAAGCACTTTCAACTGATTCCCTGCACAGAAGTTTTCAAGTAGTCCCTTCTACAATAGCCATGTAAGAAATTATTCAAAACTCTAAACAAACTCAGTCTACATTGCATTTGATGGTCAGATATGCCTCTTAAGCTCAAATTATAAAAAATATATAAATTCGATAACTTAAGCTTTACAGTCTAATTGCCAGGTATTAAGCCTTAAAGCATTTACCTTGAACCGTGCTGCCACAATCTCAGGGACTTTCCCAGGTCTGGGGAGCTCTTCATAACAACCATTCACTACAACAGATAAATGGATTACATCATAGCTTTAATTACCTGGCTAACATGGGAAGATTAAATATAGCAATCAATCAGTGGGTCAATCTGCTTGACTGTCACCAGTATTTTAATTCATAAGTATGTAAATGTGGAAAAATAATCTTCCCTTCAAAATAAGCATCAATATTTGAAACACAATAAGATGCATCATTAAAATACAATTTGCAAGAGTTGCAGCCTTATTAAAGTGATTTAAAATGGTTTATTCCCTACTTTAAGAGTTATTGTAAAATTATACAAGATAGACTATGATCAACTGGTATCCATCTTTCCCCTCACAATTAGTCAATCCAATGAGAAGCAAAAGGAAAAGCAGACAGGAAAATGCCCTGCACTCTCTATCTTATCATTAAATATATGAGTGCTAGTCATGTAAAAAGTGAGATATAATTACCTTGAGCCTTGAGTTTAGCAATTTCTTGATTTTGTGCAGCTATGATTTCCTTATACTCCTCACATTTTTGGCAGCTGTGGTGGAATGTGGACCTTAGCTTTTTTCCACCCACAGTTGGTCTTGGAGGAAGTTGTGGTTGACTCTGGGAGAAATCCCTGGGTCTTTTTCCACCAACTGTTGCTCTTGGGGTTTGTGAAGCTGGTTTGGCAGAGTTGGAAGGGGGAGGAAGAGAGAGGGGGGGATGAAGGTAAGATGAACATTCAGATATAATATCTCTTCCACCAAAATATTCATCATCATCCATGGGTTCAGCCCTGTCAACATCATACTCCTCTTCATCAGATAAATTGGTAAATGGCTGCTTGCTTTCGACATCCAGATTTCTTGCTAAAGAGTTCATCTCTGCAAGTATGCGGTTATCCCTTTACATCAAAGCAGCTCTTTCCTTTTCTTTTACAGCCTTTTCCCTTTCCTTGTTTTCCTTAGCCTTTCGTTGTTCTTCTCGTTTCTTCTGTCGTTCTGCTTTCTTTCTTGCAATTTCTTCCCTATCCACCATTTCTTTTTGTGTGGATTCTTCACCCTCCTTCTCCTCACCAACATTCTTTCTGTTTTCCTTTGTTTTCTTTCCTATCTTTTTCATTTTACTTTGTTCTGTTTGTTTGGGGTTTTTCAATTTCTGCATGGCAACTTTTCTTTTCATCACTTCCTCTTTATCATCTGCAAGTTAAAACATCTCCAGCTATCAAAAAGATATCCATTAACAGTAAAAATAAACTTCAGTTGCAGCAACCAATCACAGCACAAGTTTGCAACAAAAGATTCTACATCTGTTTGTGATTTTGTTGCCTCCTCTTTCATCTATTTGAAGCTTGTTTTAAATTATTTTTATCAAATTAAATTATTTTATTAAATCCTATCAACAAAATATACAACTTGCAAGAGGCACACCATGTACCAGTAGTTTGTCACCATGCCTTTTCCATTGATTTGGGATTACAATATCCATTTCTATCCTTAATTACCTCCAGGGCACGACACTAGCCACACATTGGTAGATACACACATGGTTTTCAATCTCCACCAGCCAGTCTAGCTAGTAAGCAAACTGAAATTGTTGTAACATCTAAGTTGACACTAACCACTTGGCTAGTAAGTTGAAAAGTTAGGGTTGAGCCCTGACCTTAATCATGACTTTTTCAGAAAGATTTTAAGAAAATGGATTGTATTTAAAGTAGGTGGCACCATTTTCATCAATGTCATGCTTCCATGATGAAAAACCGAGCCATTTCGTAACATTTCAGAGCTAATTCTTTCAGATTTGCATAGAAAAGCAAAATCAAACAACTTACATGTAGCTTCCTATCACAAGATGATCAAAACAAAAAAAGTGCTTAGACTCACCACTTTCAAAAATTATTGTACACAAGTAAAAGGTATCCCCATACTGTGCCTCTTTACGGCCATCTTCCCTTGTTCTAAAGTCGTTGTCAGTTTTGATGTCCAAAATACCGTCATCTACAAACTGAACCAAGTAGTACACTGTACGAGCAGGAAAGAAACATAAATTAAAAGGAAGTTTTACATATTAAAAGGAGAGTTAAATAGTAGGAACTGAAAGTATTATTTCAAATATGTGCTCCTAAATTGTAAAAATATAATGCCCTAATTTTGACATGAAGTCATGTACAAACAAATAGAGAGTTACTGTTTTGTGGTCTCTGGGGTCTCTCTATTTAAATCACCCGCGGTGTGGCCTGAATTCGAAAATGAGCTCGAAAGTTATGAATAGACATTTCAAATTGCAAATCAACCACAAGAAAGCTAAATATATTTCATTTTCGCATTGTGAATATAATTTGAAAGATATTTTGGGCCGGAACAATCGATTTCAAAAGACCTGAAATCTGTTTCTGGAATATGTTTCACAACAAATCAAATTAAAACAGAATCAACTGGTGAATGCGCAATCGCTATGCTCTGATCGCTTTAATTCATGGCGAAGTTATGAACCTAAGAATTAACAGTTATAAGTTATTGAATTTAAGTGATAAAAATCCTTTTCGAAGGGCAAATAGCAAATTTCAATCTACCCTAACGATGTAAGCTTGATAATTTATGCAAACACATTCCGACGTGCTTTGATTAATTCACTGATTTTAACAAAGAATGGTAATTCAGAGTTAACACAAAAGGTCACAAACCTTGATCCTCCAATCGTCCAGTCCAGGGCATCTTCCTTTTCAGGTCTGACCTCATTTTCACATGGAACTGTGATTAGATTTCTTTCCATAGCCATTGCAAACCTGAGAGGATGCTTCTTACATTTAAGTTTCATTTTCACAGTATTCTGGCCTGAAGAAAGAGAAAGGTGGTAAAACTTTGCTCAACTACAGTTAATTACTATAAGCTCTAATTTGCTCAACCAGTAGCAGATGAGATTTACTGACCATTCAGTGATCAATCATGTAGTAATTGAGATGCTCAATTAAACCTTTTGTGTTGTGCAATCTTGCCTATTTTGTGCCTCAAAATTATTTCAAAAACTTAAATACATACTATTAGTTAATTTAAGTACCTTATTATTAGTAAATCTAATTTCCTCTAAGATTGGAAAAGATACATTCAATTTTACCCATAACAACAATCTGATGGACTGAAAAAGGAGCAAAATAATTATATAAAAAAAGATCAATTCACCAGAAGGAAAGATAACTTATCAAACAAAATTCACTTAAATTTTAAGATTTATGAAATACATTCTTGACTGATATGGGCAAAAGTTCAACAATGGTGTGGAGCAAGTTCATAGTTTACAGCAAAAATTTAAATAATCTATACTATAAGGCTGAGGTGAGATCTCATGTTGCAAGCTTAAGTTTATGTGAAATATCAACCAATTCTGGGTGATGTTCTTTTAAATTATGAAAACAGTAATTTGGTACAGGGACAGTTTTGCATTTTAATAGTCCATTTTACAGCTGTGGGCTTGGTTGCTGAGCCTTTTAACAGGAGTGAGGCTTAGGGTGATCTTGTTATGATACAAATCTTGCTGCTTTTCAAATGCAAATTGCCATGTTATTATGCTAATTAGATACTGGTTTCTATCACTACAAGGTTACCTTTAGCCTCACTCCAAATCAAATCAAAGTACACAACTGTAAAATGGCCTATTGTGGTCAAGCTTGCTTATTAAGTACAAGCAATTTAACATCAACAGACCTACCCTACTAGTTAAGTTCCATATTGCAAGTAAAAGTACAATGATGTCATGTTAGGTACTTAAGTTATTGAGGCACAAAATAGGCAAGATTGCACAACACAAAAAGGTTTAATTGAGCATCTCAATTCCTACATCATTGATCACTGAATGATCAGTAAATCTCAACTACTACTGGTTGAGCAAATGGTGAGTAAATCTGACCACAAAAACTGCTGAGAGTTACATCACACATATGCATTCAGCTATTGCTAAATAGTGAGCTTGATCATGGACATAAATATGACAGCAATCTTCACAGTCATGAACACCACTTAAGCAGTGGTGAAAATAAGACAAAAAAAAAATTCAGGCCTCAATGGGATTTGAACCAACAACCTAGATCAATGGCCCAGTTTGTTAGCACATACACATTGACAACATTTGCATTCTTAGAAGCAATTTTTCTTCCCTCCAAACTCTCTATTACCTTTTTTGCTTGTCATAATATCTTCACAGGTTTTCTTCTAGACAGCCTTTTGTTTTTTAGTTTAATATCATGTTTGAGTATTGTTTTCTTATTTGCACATATATATCATATAGGAAGTGTGTATTTATGAAAATGTAAGTTAATTAGTAATCTTGCAATAATAAAGGCTGTGTTTGTCCCAAACATTGTTTATATTTTTGCTTTGTGGTTTATATACTTAGAGACACATCATTATACAAAACAATTGTTGATTTTCGAATGGGGATTAATGACTTCAATGTCCTACAATTCATCAGCAGAGAAAAAAAACGAAAGGATACTTTTCCAACAACAACAACAACAACAACAACAAAAATAAAACAATAAAAATAGCAGAAAGAAATCAAAACCTTAAAAACTTCATTAATTAAAAACAGTACAGTTAGCCAAGTTGAACACAAAAATCCAAGACAATGAGTGATTGTAAGATATACCTCTGTAGTCATTGGCTGATAAATTCTTGAAAATTTTCCTATCTCAACTCATCTTTGGAAGAATTAATTCAAGCAATTAATGAATTTATTTCAATCAACTATGAAATACCAGTAATTAAGCTTTTGGAAATTATCATATTAAATTGCTTGCTTCGAACAATAATATCAACTGGCAGTCAAGTGTAGGCTTAAAAAAAATAAAGTTTACATACTAAAGTTGGGAAGATTCATTTATATTTAAGAGTGATTTTAATAAAATAATTATTCCAACCGCGCTTGTTGGATATGAGACGATTAAAGCCAATTAGCCCTTCGTGGTCTATCTATCATCTCATATCTTAAACGCATGCTTGAGGAATTATTATTTCATTTAACTCCCTGGCGACCAATGCACCGATCAATTCGAAGCTTCAGTATCCCTCGCCGCTTCCCCCGAGCAACCGACGGGCATTTGACTGTCGGCCATGCTCACGTCGTGCGGAATTACAGCAGCTTTATCGTGAACGACAATACAAAAACAATTTAAAACACGAAAGCTAGTTCTTAACACGATCATGCTTTATCTTAAATGGATTGCAAACACTACTGATAATGTTTCGATCATCAGCGCGATCACCACATTAAATCGACACTTTGAATAATCCTTTCAATCCCTTCCGAGGTTAATACAAATGATATTTTTCGACTTTTTGTGAATTCGACAGCTGTAACATGTAAGCTAAGCTTAGCCTATCAGTACAGCGAAGCGGCAATAAACTGCAAGCCAGATTCAAGTAAAAGCTATCCGATTCCTAAGCAGTTAAATGCAGGAACGTCTTTTATACCGGAAATCAAAGAAACTTAGGACATATTAACAACATAAATAGGAGAAAATATTAACGGAGAAGCTCGTATATTTACCTCATATTCAAATCTGTCACACCACGGAAACGTTCTTTATACCTGTAGATCTTTATACCTGTAGATTTGTAGTGTAATTCGAAAAGGACGCGACGTTTGACTGTGTTAAGACCTTGCTTCCTCAATCTGCCAGACAGATGTCTTAATGAAAGTCACTATAACTGATAAAGTACCAAATAAGACTCGACAGGTATGTTATGGAACGAAAAATTGCAATTAGAAGCAGCAAACGTGCTGACTCTGCCATTGTTTAAGTGTTGGGTTCTATTTGCAATAAAATGGGGAGTCCCCTAGACCATGATTCTGCGCAAGCTTGGAGTTCTTGACGGGCTGAAACCGGAAGTGCTAAAACAGTAAATGGTTTGAATCGGGGGTTAGCCAGTATGTGTGACTCGAGGGGTTGGAACTTGTTTAAAAAAAAATACACCGTCGATTCCCTATTTCGAAAGTGTGTCAATAAAAGAAGAACAGGGAAAGATTTCTTTTGAGCCTCACTCTACTCTTGAATTAAGCTTCAGCCTAAGAGGTAATCTATCGTTCTCGCCACTGTTTGCTTTTAACATACAACGTAGAACTGCATGCAATAACACTAAAAATGAGTAAGAACACCGTTTACTACTAATTCCTCACTCTGGAATGATCTACAGAAAACCTTAACAGGATTACTTCAATAGAGGGACAAAATCCGTTTATGTTAGCAACTGTTCTCCTTCTGTTTTATTGAAAACGATATTACTTTTAATGTTCTAAGCGAAAGATATATAGAAACTACATCCGTATATGTGGATACCTAAGAAACAGGAACGAGGAGAACGATTTTCCTGAAATATCTTTTACTAAATACGTCATAACTGAATTCGATGTAACGATACATTCTTTCAAGAGCATCTTCGATGTATGCTGAAACATCAGTTTTCAAACTAGGTTTTGTTGTTCTGTCCCTTTACGTTGTACTGGATTTCACGTTCAAGACTACTGTTAGAGCTAATTAATTTGATTTTATGAAAGCTAAAGGAAGGTGTTATTCAGTTAATGAGAGAGAAATAATCGGAGAAAAAGAACTCCGAATACTCTCCGTACGAGTCATTCTCGAGACTCAAGGGAACATCTGAGATATTAGCCATCATGTCCTTTAAGGCGTCGAGATATCATCGACGTCTTTGGTACTCAGCGTAGCAGAACTTGTCATTTTACGATTCAATTTAGTGGTCTTCCTCTGTGGCGTAAGTTTTGCAAAGGTCAGTAACTCTCTCATGTGTCTTGCTTTCATCTCAGTTAGAGTTTTTACCATATGTTGAACGAATTTTTCCGTAAGTAACTTCATTTCACCAACATTTTTTTCCTTCACCGTCGACAAACCTGTAAACAACGTTGAACGGTGAGTTAAACTTTGTTACTTTATTAAGGATTTTTGTCATGAAAGGGAGTGGCTGAGGAGATATTTTCCAAGTAGCCTGTTTTTGACATGAAAAAAAAAATTTCCTTGGTTTCAAATCAAACACAGAGCATAAGAAGATCGTAAGCTTTAGCGTGCACTATTCCAAGCGCGCGTCGAATGTATATCTGAATTGCGTTGGATTTATAATTTCGTATTCTCTTCAATTAGCTAGTTTCGAAACACCCCCCCCCCCTCCCTTCTATCTCAACCGAGAATAAGTAAGAAAAATAAATCGTGACTGACAACCCATTCATACTTGCAAAACATGTTAAGTCAACCAAGTATAACGAAATGAAAATCAGAAACAGATGACTGGAAAACTGAATTTTCCAAAAGATTCAAGTAATCACTATCTTTTCTTTTCAATATGCTAAATTCGACGTCGAAAAACATCTATCTAAGCAGCTTTGATGATTGAAACACGTTTAAACCGTGTTTAACAAAACAGCTATGAAACATTTTTTTTAGCTTTAAAATTAAGGAGTTATGAGTTTCTCGCTTCCTTTTGCGTTCGGCGAAGTGTTTTATGCATCTACTTTGAGTTCCCATTTTCTCTTTGAGGTATTTCTTTTGTTATGATTGGCGACTGTAGTTGACGTTATTTCGCGTTTGGTTTCAGGACACTTGAAATCGAAATGTGTTCTAATCAGTATAATTGGTTATCACTTACTGCAGGCTTGAACTCTTTCCTGCTCTCGTAGTCTCCGGCTTGCTTCAAAGAGCAGCCCCAGGGCGGCAGCTGTTAATGCACAAGCAGCTATAATGATAAGTGTGCTTTGATAAAGGTCACTTTCTTTGTCAAACAAACCGGTCGAGATATCTTCAATATCTTCCCTGTTGCTCAGTCCTGATCCCTGTGGCGTAAGAACAGTTTGAGTTGTTCATTACCGCCAAAGAAATTATGCTTACCGTTAAAAGAAAATGAAAACGCTGAGGAATTTCATTATAGTGATATGAGTCCTTTTGTTTCATTTATAGAATTGCGAATCTTTCCTGTGCGTATTTTGGCTTGTGATTTCGAACAAACATCGTCTTCAAAGTCGCCGTCTGAAGTATTTCTTAAACAGAATGGTAAATTTTGGTTTCATATGAAGGCAGTTAAACGAGGAAATCGTTTTCAAAGTTGCTTATATCCATGGCATGTTTGAAATAACGGTTGAGCGAGAAAGCGGGACAAGGCAGATGATGGTCATGGAAGTCATTATCTTTTAGAAAGCAATCCCATCCTCTTTTAGGCTTACTATTTAAGGGCAGGTAACAGTTTTCTAGCTATTACAAGGATGCTAAAAAACATCTCAATAAAGCCCGGTAAAAGACGTGACTAAGACTCATGCCTACCTTTATAGGTTCCACAAGTTGGTCAACATATTGAAAGATCTCTGCTTGATGCGAGCGCATGTAACCATGGAAACACTTTCTAAGGCGCATCGAATCTCCACTTATGACTACCCCATACGCGGTTTGGTAATCAACGATTTGGGTCACTCGAATTGAAGGCTTAGAAAAGAGATCTTGGCGCATTCCACCAGCGTATGTATCTACTAGGATACCTTCGACTTCTCTGTTGACGAGAGCGTCGGAGAGTTCTTCTAACGAGTGATAGTTTTTCTCTGAAGAGAGGAGATAAGATTCTTTTTAGCTAGGTCGCAGTGACGATACAAATCAAGATTTGATTAAGACTGCGTGCGACGTGTTGATCATGGGTATTTCTCTGGTGTCTCTTATTTAAGTGTCGAAAGAGCAATTATAACGTGGGATTAAATAAACTTTGGCCCACTTCGCTCCGTGATTTGATAAGAATACTTGAGTCATCCTCTAAAACAATCATTCGAAACTATATATAATCTCATTTTCAGCGTTTCAGGCAGTTTATATTGAAACTTTTTGAATAAAACTATCAAAAAAGATTCGTCGCGTATGTCAAAAAAAAGACAAATCTATTGCAGCTCCTAATTACTAAGTTAACGAATATTTGTTATTCCAAACATTGATTTTGACTCAAACCTTTGTTTAAAATCGCATTTCGTCTGATTCCAAGATAGTATTCAGGAGAACCTTGAATTGCTCCAACCTAAAATTAAAAGATCATAGTTTTAATGAAATATCAAACTAAATTTTGCATTATTTTGTAAGTTCTCTAGCATCCCAGGAGAGCACATTCCTTGTTTCTGCGAATATATTGAGACAAGTTATCCGTGGAACAAGGGTATTTAAAGGGACACAGTCTCATAATTTAATTTTCTCTTGCATGAACTAACGACCGTCACTGTTGTTGCCTAAGGGAGGAGAAGAGGGGGTTTGGTTGTGTCATGATGAAGTTTGTGACCCCTCATTAGCAGTCAACTTTCCATATTCCCCTTAGTATTCTCTATTGGGGAAGATTGATCCCCCCCGTCCCCCCTGAAAACTGTGTGATCCTTCCAAAATAAAAATTCTCCACCCCTACTCCCCAGGTGACAAATAACGATCAGTCCTTAATCAGGTAATAGCTACCTTGGATCCATATATTGTGGTTTTGCTATGTATAGTTATTTCCGTCAGCGCTGTTGTTAAAGCCGCCATGGTTATTGCGATTATGACGAGACCTGTCAACAGCCAACCCACAGCAAAAATGCGACCCAAATGGCTGATTGGGGAACGGTCACCATAGCTACAAGGAAGAAAAAAACAATTTAAATATGTTGGGACATGGGAAACTGAGTAAACCTTACGTAGGCAAGACCAAGGACTAAACTTCCTGCGAGGGAGACATGAAAAACCCCAGATAGTTTTGGCTCAATCTTTAAACCATATGTAAAGATAAACTTTCCCAAGTATGGGGCGCAAAGTGTGCATGGATCTTGGTCCCCTCGAACGTTGGCCATTATTAGCTGCATGAAAATTGAATATCGTAAATTTATCTACAGCCACTACGTAGCTGTGTGTGGCGCCAAAATACTGCCAAAGGTCACAACTGTTATCGTCATGTACATTTTTTAAATGGTTAACTTACTAGCCTACGGATAAAAAACGAAAATTGCGGATGGAGTCATAGAATTAAAGGCTCGATTTATGCAATTTAGACAATATAACGATTTAAGCCTGCTAATAGTTAGTATTGGCGTTGTATTCTATATCATTTCCAATTACCACTCGATCTGAAACATACCCAACGGTTGTCATGGATACGAACGCCCACCACACTCCTTCCCAGGTTCCGTGGATAAAAGAGGTAGGGAAATGTTGATTGTTAGATTTTGTATCCTTCAAATGAATAAAAAAACGAATAATGAATATATAAACAAAACAACTGAATAAATGCAGAAAGAAAAAGGAAAAGAAAAAATGTGTTGTAGCAATATGTTGAAATACTTTTGTAATGTTATCTCTCGTTTACAAGGAGCACTGCATGTGTGTCAATATGAATTAAATTATGTACTAGTCACAACTCACCAGTAACCACATTATCAGCCCCGCAATGTAAGCCATCACCAAAGATAGCACCACAACAGGCCAGCACGCCATGAGCGCTACAAACATGGCGTGCTTCACATCAGAGGAATCCTGGAAAGTCAGAAACGCCACCCCAGCAGACTCAACAAACGGTGAATACCCCAATCCTCCCCTGTAACTGTTCTGCAACCTGTAGCCGTTAACCGGAAAGGAAAAATCCGTCGGGTTATCAATATTTTCCAGAAGATACTCTGACCTGTTTTGCTCCGAAGTCCCATTATTTCCACTGCGGCTGAAGTCCAGTTCTGATTTTCCATGTGCACGGCACTCCCCACAGCATTCATTGATTACTTCTTCGAGAAGGCGTGGTATGATAACGCCAGGACTGCCTAAAGACATCAGATTGACATAGGGAGGGTAATTTCTCCAGTTTGTCGTTAGATGCTTATGGCAACGGCATGTTTCTATGGAGACAGGAAACGGAAATAAAGGCGTTTGTGCAATATTGCTATGTATAATTTCACGCGTGATTAGCGCGGTGGCTTTCTCTTCATAGTCATAGCTCACCAGAGAACGATGGATGGGGAATTGACCGCATGGACGTTGCACCCATAAAAGGCAGGTAGGAAGTGGGGGTGGGGATGGGTCTATTACAAGTCCTTACCTATGTTTTACTAGTCAGAAGGGGATTGGTTAACAAATATATAAAGTCTATCTCCACCTACCTCCAAATGTGACACCCTTGGGTCCAGGTCCCTGGTTCGATATGGCTGCCACGGTTATTTTATACACTACAAGTGGTTCCAGATCTCGAAGTATCATAGAAGTGTTCTCATTCCCAACGTCGATGCTCATCACTGGCTCGAAATACGCGGGCACGTCTCCAATAGAAACAGCTTGATAAGTTACTCGGTAACCGACATGACGACCGTGTATGAATTCTTGAGGGACTGGTTCCCAGGAAATTGGAATTTCTGTAAGACTCGTGTGGTTTTTTGCTGCCATTTTTGAAGGCGGTCGACTTGGTACTAAGAACGAAAAGGTGCATGACAGGTTGCGTTTCATTTCTCTATCAATAAGGGATAGGAATAGCACACACACACAGATATATATACATATATATGTACATGTGTGTGTGAAAATACTCCTTCAACTCTTTATAAGAAGAAGAATTGTTTTGGCTGGGGGGGGGGGGGTGATGGTGATTTTTAAACCTACCATCTTCTCCTGTCTTTGCAACAACTGAGCCCGACACCCCGTCTCCAGCACTGTTAAACGCCCAAAGTAAAATTCTGTACTCCGTTGCTTTTCTCAACTGAGTCAAAACCACTGAGTAGGCTCTTTCCGTTATCACTGGGCCAGTTCTGTCACTGACATTGGTATATGTCAGGCGGTATCCTCTGATTATGCCATTGCGGTGTTCCGTGGGGACGTCGAGCCATGACACCAAGAGACTTTGGGAATGGAAGGCAGTCACGCGGATGTTGGAGGGAGGTGCTGAGGGGGCTACAAAGAAATTTCGGAAATAATTAGTATCCAAACGACTGCAGGGGGAGTGGGGTGTTATTAATTGGAAGTTCGAAAGGAGATGTGCGGAGACCTTCAAGTTTTTAAACCTGTCTACACGCGTTTTTCGTTACCCTGTTAAAGAAACATATGTCTACATTGTGGCATATCGAGCTTAGAACCCAAAGTCTACCATACTGTTCACTTGTTAACTGATTTAAGAGCAATTGTTACTGGCACACATGCAGGATCGGATATCGCTCCTTCCCGTCAGGGAAATATTTGGGAATGCCCACTCAGCCAATAAATGGAGGATATTACTCGACGGAAAGAAGATATGAATTTTATGTTCGAGTAACAAGAACATAAAATTCGATTGAAAGCGAAAAATAACAAATGAAGTAATAATATCATAATGGTGATGATATCAACTGTGGATCACTTCAGAATAAGAAAGACCGTCAACCCGACTGATCACAGCCTTTGTGACCAGCTCCCAGTGGGGTTGTTGGCTCAGTTGATAAAGCAATGCACCGGTATAGCACAGGTCATGGGTTCAAATTCCGTAAAAACCCGATTTTTTTTGAAGCCATATTTTCACTACTGCACAAGAAGATTGCTTTCATATCTGCGTCTTTGAAGATCATATAGATATATATATATATATATATATATATATATATATATGTATGTATGTATATATATATATATTTATGTATGTATATATATGTATATATATATATATATATATATATATATATATATATAACAGTAGACAATAGCGACAGATTCCCCTTTTTAACCCTTTACACCGTAGTATTAATTTTCATATTTTCCACACTGTTCTACTTACATTTCCTATGGTTTTGACAGAGAAAATTTGTTGGACACTCAGGAGCTTCTTTTAAAATTTGTGATCACATCCCTTATTCCTTATATTTGATTCTAAGGTGATATTGAAAGGAGAAATTTGAAGCCAGTCACTCTCAGAGGCTAAACGGTTAAAGGAAATCGACATAGCGAAACAAATGATTTAAGATTTTGGGAAAGGACAATTTGATTAATAGCGGAGCTCAAACGCGCACAGCGAAGCCCAAACTTATTACTCTACCTAAAGTGGTGGTTACAGAGAGACTCTCGCTTTCCCTCCCAACTCCACTCTGTGTGTATCCAGCCACAGTCAGGGTATACGTTACCAATGGTACTAGTCCTTCTATGGTAACGAAGTTAACGAGGTCATTTACAGTGGTAACTATGACGTCTGCACTTCCCGCTGGTCTGATGAAAACCTTATAGCCCTGAAATATGGCGGAAATACTCGGGGGTAGGCTAAGATTGTCCCATCTGATGTGAATGCTTGTATCTTCCACAAGAAACACGCTTACATTCGTAGGGGCAACTTCTGGAACTGAAGGAAGAAAATGTATAGTTAATGATACCGCTGATTATAATTTCTTCACATTTCTGCCACGTTGAATTGAGTGCCGTGTCCTAATTGGACTTTCCATGAAAAAAGTCAGCGTAATCCAAGTCAAAAGTTTTAGAACACTCTTCTTTGCAATATCCACTTCTTTCATGCTTTCGAAAAATGATTTATAAGTGATATCGTCTTGACTAAAGGATATAATGTTCTGCATCAAACTATCGCTTTCGGAGTTAAATTATTTTAAATTGCAGTTACTTGAACTATTTTTATTCTATTGTCGCTGGTGTTGCATCGGTTTCTCTCAACTGCTCTTGGATTGGTCAAAAACACTCGATCTACCATCTCATCCCCTCGGATGCATTATTAAAGCCAATGGAAAGCTAGCAAGTTGGTCGCATTTTCTTGGTCCAATAAGTTGTTATTTTTAATCCTCAATGGCCTGTTGTCATCTCTTTACTTTTTATTTTTGTCTGTTGGAGCATTTTCATTAGTTGTAATTTTAAAATGCCGCAAAATGTATATTAATGTAAGCTATGCGTCGTAACATAAGAGGCGGCAAATAGAGCAAGTTAGCCCCGAGGTGTTAAAACATAAGCACACTTAGACTTCCTAGCTCTAAAGTAAAATTTGACCGGAATTTAGAGTTCACTAATGTAACTGTTAACCGTTTTCAGCTGTAAGTTCTTCCAGCTCCAAAGGCATGTTATACAGAAGACCCGTGGATGATATGCTCTGTTTAAGTTTTTCAATCCATCTGTAGTCGCTAACGTTATAAACGATAGTGAAATTTGCAATCACGCTACCGTTCCTACATGGAAAATAAAAGTAAAAGTCTTTAGTGACAAGAAGGAAGACAGAAAACTGCAAAAGCACATAAATACAAATACCGTAGATCCTGGGTTAAGCACCGCCCGTATCCTAGCCGGCAGACCCCTTCTATTCGCCAAAATTTGGACAAGCATCCCAACCAAGGGGGAGTAGTGCTCCAAGTAGCCGCTTCATGCGAGGGAAACCTGGGCGGCCACTTGGCTTGAGTACAGAATTAATCCTGTTTACCCTATCCTAGTCGGCAGACTCCTCCTATTAGCCAAAATTTAAAGAAGTACCTCTTCAAATAAGTAAATAGCATGCACACTTGTGTGTAGAGAAGCCTTACGAACCTGAATTCGTTTACGTCAACAGCAACCCGGACTCCCTCATAAAACCTGGTGACCTAAGAACAAATAAGGTAGGGAATTAAATAGAATTAAAGGAAAACTGTGCTTTGTGTGACGATTCAAATGAAAGCTACTGCGTAGCACTTTTATGCATGACGTAATGTTTTCTAAGCGGCATGTGTAAGATGGTATTAGCTTTAAATTCTTTGGATAAACGCGAGTAGATAACCATAAAAATTGTAGCTAAGTAATAACACTTTCATGAGGTACTATGCTTGACTCTTTCATTTAGAATGGGGCAGTTTTTAGTTCAACTTACATTACTTATGATGTAATTTTTCATTGATCTGTATGGATCCGTTTCTGATGAGGTAAGATCTTCATTCCAAGTCTGATTTTTTATTCGAGCCACAACTCGGCAACGTAGTGGAACCAAACCTGCGATGAAATTTGGGTTAGGAATCTAATAATGGGCATTGGCTAGATAGGGAAGAATTCATTTCCATGTTTTGGTTTACTAAAATGAAAACTTCGAGCTGACAGAATAGAGGTGGCAAATTCTGGTCCCAATTGCCTCAATCCACAAATGTAAGGAACTTAAAAAGTATGTTTCCTCTATAGATCCATACAAGGTAATGATTTAGATAGCATATGATCGTTATGTTATTTCTTTCTTTTTTTCTTTTTTTTTATTCAGAATACTATTGATTTTCTTTTATTCGAAATAGTCCTGTGATTCCTGTGATTAAAGGGTTTATTATGAAAGGACTTTAGTTCACCAAAGCCACAATGTAGGCCAAAAGGGAAGTATCACAGGGCTAAGAAAGAGAGAGTCAAATATAAAATAAAAAGGAATGTTTCCTTGTTATGTTATTTAATGTTTTTTTTTTCTGCACAAAGATTTACATAAATCAAAATGAAATTAGGAAAAGAAGAGGAAAATAAACTTTTAATTTTTTAATGGTTTTTTCATTTTCGATGCAATGTCACAAGCGAAAATTAAAAGCAGTACAGGGGAGAAAGATGGAAAAGACGGAAGACAGAACTAAGAAACATGACATCAAAAATCAAAACGAAGGAAGACATAACCGCAGCTGGAAATATATGAAAAAAAAATTAATAGAAAACAAAGACCAGAAAATAATAATCATATTATATATTAAAACAAGAAGTGCCGTGACCAGGATTCGAACCTGGGTTATTGCGGCCACAACGCAATGTACTAACCACTATACGATCACGGCTACCACTGCTGCTCACAGGTGCTTTCAGGTAAAAAATTATTATCAGATTACTTGCATGACAAGCACTTGCCATTAATATTCATAGTATTTCATATTATTTCGAAACAAAAAATCAGCATTCTTCGAGAGCACCAAGATAAAACAAAGAAACACATTATAAAGAAATATCGAAAATAAAATAGAGCATTTATTGGGGTAGAAACAGACCCTCTCACCTTGGATGCTGCGATAAATCTGTGCTATTCTTTCTTCAGACAAAACCTGTCTCCAAATGGCAATGAGAAAATAATGAGCCTTGGCGAACACTCCTCCTTCAGAGCCCAAGGACATATTGGACGAAGAAAACTCTGGCTTCCCGTCCACTTCACAACCTTCATCTCTGACAAATTCATCGATTCTTTTCCCGTTCCTATAAATTGTAAGTGTTTTTGTCCCAGATGGTTTGTACGTGAAAGCCAAATGAGACCAGATTTTTTCAGGCATCGCTATTTCTTTCAGACAATACTGAGCTCTACCCTGCACACGGATAATCAAGGATTTCTTCCCTCTTTCCTGATAAACAACGAACTTGCCGCGGGATTTGAAAAAAGTCTGTCGCGCTCCGTCGGTTTTGTACCAAGGCTTTAATGACAGCGATACGGTGAAACCAGGATCATCACAATTGGCATAAGCAGACTTTGTTGCGCAAGTGTCCCCCTCATGGTTCAGTAGTACCTCACCGTTGACTCCATCTGTCACCAAGCCATCGCCAGAAAAACTAACTCCTCCCTTAATTTGCCCCCAGCCAGGTGCGCGGAGATCTTTGATATCTTCCACTGATTCAAGCAACCACAGATGGGAAGAATTCTCGTAAAACTTTACTGAAACGACAAGATAAATTGAATACAAACCAGTTCAGTAACGATATATAGAAAGGATAAAGATGATGGTAATAACACCCCACATGACATTAAACCTTCGAAATATTACCTCTAAGTTTATTTTCAGATGCAGGGTATATGGTTTGTTGTAGTTTAAGGATCTCATGCACTATTTCCATGTGACTTTTTTTCCCTCTGATCAACGACGAGCGCTTGCTCTATCACTAATGATCAATTACGGATGACAAATCGTTTGTTTTACAAATTTGTCCAAAATTTGTGAACAAAAACCACGCTCCCTTACAAAGAGAGGCATAATGCATGATTATCCGAATGACAACAACGGCAACGCAATGCGAGACTGGATTCTTTTTCACAAGTAGTGTTTATAACTGTAATAATCACTGTCATCTTCACTAATTTCAGTTCTATTATATGCAAGTAAAGAAACGTTTCTCACCTCGACATATTGAAAAGCCAAAACACCAAAACAACAAAAACCAAAAAGGTTCTGACAAATAAAACTGTGAATACGATAAATATTTCTAATTCCACTCACTTTCCCTCAATTACTTACCGAGTTGACATAATTCAGGATCCTTGTTTGCACACCGGCAAATGCCTGTTATTTCGTCACAATAATGGTAAAATGGACAATAATCAGAGCACAGGGACGCTTTAAGAAAAATGATGAAAAACTACGTGAATAATTAATTACTAGAAAGTACAACCTCGTTAACGTTGTCTCATGTTCGTGACCAAAGAGGTCTCTCTTATCTTGACGAACTCGTTAAAATCTTACTTTTATCTATCCTTTCTACATACAACTGCCATTGTCCTGTCCCGTTGTCTGCTGAACCCCTATTATCTAGCCTTACACCTCGCCCGATATACTCACTTCCATGTACATTCCCTGATGATGCCGTAGATTGGCGAAAGCTCGGTAAACTAAATTATCGCAGCATACCTGGCCTTACTTGATTTACACGTCTAACTTAATAAGAAAAATATTTCCCTTTTATTGGACGAAAAAGTGCGAAATGCAATGTTGAAGGAAACTTTGAAATGCAGGTAGCTCAAGAAAACATGTTGTTTGCTTGAACCCATGGAGAAAAACAAGGCCTAAAATTCTTAAATCGGGGCATTGTAGAACAAACTGACAATATATTAAACCCAGTCTGCCTCCAGATTACATGTCGGCTCCGGCGAAGGACTCTTCTTACGCATGTGCTCCCTATGTAACTATGTCATGATCAATCATTAGCAGTTTAAAAGATGGAATCAAAGCCCATCAGAAACCCTACCTCCCTGAGCTCTAAATAACACCTCCACATCGTTAACATTAAAATTTGACGCCCCAGCAAGCAGAGTTTCCAGTTTGGATCCTTTAAAGTTTCCATCTCCTTTGTAAGAAACAGGGTATTGACTCGTCCCTCGCTTCATGTCGCCATCGATTCCTATCTGAAAATCAAACGGAGACTCTCCGAAGGTTGGACCAGTGAACGGTGAGCTGTAGGTTGCAAAAGCCGATGATTCTTCGCTTACTTTTTTTTTGAAGAGGGTCCCATCAGATGTATAGTTTAATAAGAAGATGAACGCTTTGGTGTCCGTTCTGTAGTTCGAGGACGAACCTGTACACGGAGATTGATATGTGCCTTAACCCTACAGCTGTCCGACTTTTGCTGGCTTACAAAGGCGTGAACATTGCGCCATATGGATTTATGGGGAAAGGCCGTTTACTGTTACGCTAATTGATCTTTTTGACCCGAAGGGATTACATGTTTAGGGGAGAGAAATCTTACATAATACACGGATTACTGTCAAAGGGAGCCAACAATTTTAATGAAAGGATTAAGGATAGTGGCTGATTAGTTCAATTTATCTATTGGCAGAAGCTTCTCGAGGGAACAATATTGAATGTGATATCTTTTAGGGTGAAAATGGATCATCCTGAAGTTGTAGCGGGTAGACATGGCTGTTTATGAGAAATAACAAAGGGGAACAATTTCACTAGTTAACAGCACAAGGTACGCATAGGATCATGGATACGTACACGAAGACGGCTCCACAATCCTCGGCTCTCCCTGAATTTTACTGCTAAGGTTGCTCCACTGGATCATATTCCCCGGTTCACTTAAACAACCGCGCGCCAACATTGTGATTTTTTCCTCCTCCAACTCATGGTCCCACATGTTAAACTGAGTAATTCTATTAGAAAATAACTTGGATGCATTGTTTCTCGGCTTCCATCCGATAAATAGAGTAGCCGAGCTTAACACAAATGATTCGTTCCAATTGTTTTCAGTTTGTCTACCTCGGTTCACACCATCTGAGAATAACGTCCACGATTTTGAACTGCCATGCCATACAACCGTAATATGATGCCAAGAGCCATCGTTAAGCACACGGGAGATGCTGCCTTTGTTGGTACTGCAAAAAAAGAGTGAAAAATGAGATAGATGCAAGTCAAACGCAAGGCTTCATGTGAAAAGAAAAAAAACAAACAAAAAAACCGTATTGCACGCCCGCGTAACGTAGAAATTGTGGCATATAATTGACGTATACTGAGACTTCTTTATTTAGAAAAGAGCTAAAAGTTTTTGTCGGCAAAAGTCAGCAACATACGTAGCTGTCGCCGTTTATCCCAGTTTGCATACATACAGACGCCAGAAATATTTCTACTTTCCCTTCCCTGTTGTTAGACCACAACTAAACAACATTTAGCTGGGTTTCTCTGGCAACTCGCTGGTACCTATTAATACCCTTGGGTGTAGGAAATCATTTGGAGAGTGATGTCTCAAGCTCAAGAGCTACGACTCAATTTATGACCCTGTCGCTGCTCCAACTCGGACAATCCACCTTGTCATGTTATCTGAAAACAAACAACAACTAACAAACAGTAAGTCCAGTTTCTTTCATAGCCGTCTTTTCATGTCGTTAGCTAACGCGCCACTCATCTGATTTTACTTTAGTTTTGAACAAAACAATGAGCGAATTTCAACTTACGTGCATCCAATAGAGAGACCAATCAAACAAAGAGTCAATAAGCCAGCAGATTCCAGTTTTAAAAGCAAGCTTTTCTTTTTTCTTCTAATAGTGAACACTCTTAATGGTAACCTAACTGAGGTTTTAATCCACATGGAGGCTGTGAAACTAGAGTTTGACAATGACGTTAGAGGTAGTATAACGGATTTGACTCTGTCCGTAAAGATTTGGTGCCAGAAATGGAGATCGTAACTGGAGTGGTCATTGTCCTGGCCTGAAAATTCATAAAGTAAACATGCTTTGTTACAATGACACCACAATAACAGAGTACAACATTGCAACGCGAGAGTTAAATGGCGGTCATTTAACGGCCATTTAGCTGTGGTCTTAGGTGAGACAGTTTATTCCCTCCCTGTATCTCTCCATCAAGGAGTAGATAAATGCTGGGAGGTTACCCAGGCCTTGCATCCCATCCAAGAAGAATAACAATGCTCATAATTTCCTCCTGGAAATGTAAATGGGAGTAGATCTGGCAGTGAGGGCACAGGCTGACAACCCAGTGGTCTCCTGTCAATTTGTGATTATAGGTTAAATGGTCTCATAAGGCGTTTTAAGCTACATTAGCTTTTTTGGGTGCTTTTTTTCTTTTGGTGTATTTTTAATGGTTCTAATAAATGATTCAACAATTGCTATTTTAAAAGAGGGCCATCCGAAAAAAAATTTCCATGAAGTACCTTCTCTCCATCTTCGTTCAGTAAAGCCCCCAAATACGTTATCATTTTTTCTGATTATGGTCATGGTAGGACCTTTATCGTCACAGAGCCTGTGAAAGGTAGAAACGTTCCAGCCATTATCGAGAGCGCGATAACAAGGAATCCAACGGGAAGAGCCATAACCTTCTTCTTTCATCATCAAACCAAGATACTCATTGTAAATAGTGTCCATTGAAACTATAGAGGAGGTGATAACTACGAAAAATTAAGACACGAGAACAGTTAAAGACGCCACGATATTTAATAGCCATAATGCTATTTTTATGACAAGCCTGTGTACAATTTCAGGGCTTCAGCAGGTTCGCTTTGGAAAAGAAGTTATAGTATAGAAGGCTGACTCTCACATGACAAAATATCCTGAATTTTTCCATGGAACAGAAAAACGAAGAGAGGATTAGTTGTGACCTTAGTGAAGAGCAGCGGCAAAAGGAGTTGTAAGAGAAAAGCGTGAGGGAATTCAGGCTTTGAGGGATTCGAACCAAGTCTTAAAGATAATACTCGGGCGCCACACTATTAACTGAGCTACCACTTGTTAGGAAAAAGTCAACTTTTACTAAGTTCTTCGTTCCCGAAAAATAATCTCACTAAGACGATGCCAACAGCAGAAATGCAGTGAGAATAGAGCAACACGTGACTCACCCACTCCTGAGCGATAAGAATTCTGGGGCCCTGCTGAAAAAGGCGAGAAGACACACGACTCTCTGGTAAACGCAATCTGATCTAGTGCTAAATCTCCTGAGTAATCTGGACGACCAACCGCTTCAAAAGTGACCTAACACGAAATATACGCACTTGTTGAAACATTTATATTCAGGTCGGCTCATGTTAGACTCACAAAATTTGGAAGACTTCTGGACAATTTTGCGAACTCAATGGGCAATTCTGAGTTAGCAGAACTTTCTCGAATTCTCTCTACACCCCTTGTGTTTCAGTGAGGCTAGACAAAACAAGATAATTCGGCCACCAGAAAATGTTTCTAAAGCTGACGTTTGGATCGTTAGAGCGTCAGCCCTCCGTCAAGGCGAATAGTAAACAGGGAGAGTCCTGTCACTCGTTATCAACCGCATTTGAGAATACGTGTAATATTTTAACTGCTTTCTAAACAGGTTAAAGCAATGGCCAAAATGGTGCTAAGACCTAGTTGGTCAGTGGTTAACACTTTCATGGTGTAATAATCGTAAAAATGTACCTGATATTGTGGATGAATATCGTTGAAAGGGATACTGGCCTCTCTCCAAGTACTGTCTTGTTCTCCAAAGAGCCGCCACAGCAATTGTTCGTGACCCCTGATATCTGTCGCATAAACATTTAACCTCCCCGTATGCATTCCAGTCATATGATAGCGAAATTTCAGACACGTATGAGAGTGGATACTGTAGGGAGTAGAAAACCTGGCATTTCCTTTAGACTGCGAGGCATCAAAATAAATATAGCGTCCTATAGACAACAAATAAACAAAGACACCAGCTGTAACACACTGATCAATTTAAAACACACTGATCGATGATCCTCATGAAGGGACATCCCACAACGAGCGAAACCTGTCCTTGTGTTTTTGCTACATTCTGTCATGCAAATTTTACATTTTTCATGGTAAGGAAAGTGAGCCCTTTTTCTGCTACCCTTGAACTGTGAAGGTCAAGAGGTTGCCTCCCTGACTATCCTGGTATTGACCGTTTGAAACAAAATAAAGTTAACTAAGGGTCAGGATAAATTTGTGCATCAGTTTGGAGGCTTTATAGAAAATTCTTACGTTCACATTTTGTTCCCCTTGCTGTTTGGCTTTTGCCATACAGGAAGATAAAATCCCTCCCAACGCAAGCCATTCAATGCTTCGATGCACGGTAAATATAGCCCGTTCCAAGCTAGTTAAACGAAGCACAATCGTAAACGGCGGGGTATAAGTGGAGGAGTGGAAAAATGTAAGGAGTTAAAGCTGGAAATTACCTGAAACAAAAACCGACAACAACAGCAACAAAAAACAGGCAAAAACAAAGTAAACAGGGAAGTGTTCATGTTACCTCCTCTAGAAACATCGTCACATGGTCCAGTACCTGACGTTTTAGTGCATCCTTGATGTAGTGCCCAGGCACTGGTGCCATCTATTAAAGATTTCCAGTCTCTAGAGTTATCGTCAAAGTCGAAATGAACTAGGAACAGTAGAATTACGGTATCAAAAGTAGATTGCATAGCAAGAAGACAGCTATTTAATTCAACATACTTAGTAGGTTTTAGCAGAAAAAACTAAAGCCGATCATGCCATTTTCATTTCCATTTTCTCGCTCGAAACAGTGTGCATGTTTTAACTTTGTTTAGTTCTTGTTTGATGGAACTCGATCGAAAAGCGCTCTATGCTCTTCCTAGGTAGCATGAGACCAATGGGATACCAATCTGTAAGAAAACTTTAAGTTTTCTTTGACAAACTGCTAACACTAGCGCATTTGTCCTGGATTAGTCTCCCTGACAATTGGCAAATAAGAGTTTTGAAAAGGAAGGAATAGTTTCAATGAGAACTTGCTTTTGTGAAAACTGTAAACAAACCTTCAGACTTGCGTTTAATCTGCTCTTTGCTCATCGCTATTCCCCAAACCGCGACATCATCGATGGAAGTCGCTCTGCTCCACCCACCTCCATTCTCCTTTGAAGCTATGAGAAGCTTGAACGGTTCATGGTCAGGGGAAACGCTCATTTGCATTGGATTCTTATGTGACGCTACCAGGTTGCCGTTGACATAAAATTTTAGACCCTCTTGAGGTTTCCAGGTAACAGTGGCTTGGAACCATTGGTTTACAACCAATTGATGGCGTATTTCCCATCGATAATTTTCTTTGGCAAATAAAATGTGGTATCGCCCACGTCGGACGATGAAACATAGGCCATTCTTAAACCAGTAGATGCCTTCAAAAGGAAATTGTGGCAAAAGAACATACGATAACTCATAGGTAGCAACCAACAGCATCGCTATTCCAGTGAGGGTCAGTTACATAATAAAATTATCAATTTCTCTCATCCAGTCTCCTAACATTTTTGTGATGCATCTAATTCTTTTAAAAAAGATCTTGAATTGATAAGATGGCAGAAGCAGGAATCACGCAGTTGATGACTTGTATCAGCTATCTGCTTAAGAATTCGTGGTGTAAGTGATAAAGTTGAGATTATTCTAAGGTTTTTGATGCAATCCGTTATGGTATAACCGTCATTCATCTGAATCGCAAACATTAATGGAAAGCACCAGTGATGGAAAAGTTTAACATAATCTACATTAACATAAAAACATAACCCACGCCAGTATACATCGTCATAACAGTGGCCAGGTCGAAAGAAAAAAAGGCTACCTTGATTAGTGAAAAATATTAAAAAATTGTCTTTCTTGTTTCTTCGTTTAGCGCTATATTTGTTAAAGAATGTACAGAAAGCTTGAAAATTATATTGGAGGACTTACTATTGCTTGAATCTCTTCTACCATACAATTCCATTCGCAATCTGCAGTCCATATTGCACTGCGTGATATATACTCGAAAAAATCTTCCATATATGGATGGAACTAACCAGTTTGTAGCTGCCATGTGTTGATCTGAATTTGCATCAAATTCCTAAGATAGAAAATGTCGCCCTTGTAGTTATTTAGGAATAAACCTTTTTGCAGTTTCAGATCTTGGCTATCCAAAAATAAACTCATTTTTCCAAAAGATTCAAGAATCATTCAAAGAAAAAAAAGCTAACAGGGATGGTAGACAGGGGACGAGAAGCAGTTCCCCAACACATGACACTTCCGTCCCCCATTCCTTGCTCGGGGAAACTGATGGGAAATAAAAATGTGAAAAGGGGAAATGCTACCTTGACTTTATTGTTGTATTCAAAATACTTCCAGTCATTTCCTTCAGAACTGTACGCAATTTGATATTTCGTTGGCCATTGGATGTTTGTTGGCCTTCCTTGGGTGGCAATACAGGTTACTTCTGTTTCTTCCTTTAAATCGACCTTGTAAATAAAACGTATCACAATCAGCTCAAATGCATGAAATCCTGACAAAACCACATCACCCTTAAACTTGGCTTGATCTTAGATCTTGGCCCTTTGTGCGTCAATGGACGTCCCTTAGAACGGGTCTCCTCACACAAGGTCCTTGGAGTCACTATCAGCGACACTCTTGGGTGGAATGAGCACGTGCGTGAGATTGTCTCCAAAGCCTCAAAACGTCTTTACATCTTAAGAGTGCTCAAGCGGTCCGGAATTCCACCCGAAGACCTTATTAACATATTTTATGCCTTGGTACGATCGATCCTCGAATACGCCTGCGTCACTTGGTCTACTAGCCTACCAATTTACCTCAAGGACATGATCGAAAGAGTTCAGAAAAGAGCTCTGCGTATATTATTTCCGGCGCTGAGCTACAAAGACGCCATTGTGGCTGCAAACTCCACTCGCTTAAATGTGAGAAGAGACGAACTCTGCAAGAAAGTTTGGGACGGTATCTGTGTGCCTGGGTCACGGCTGTACCACCTTATTCCACCAAAGCGCGCCGATTGCCACGTTTATGAGTTGCGCAACAAAAACCATGTATCACTCTTTAAATGCCGGACCGAAAGATTTAAAAAATCTTTCTTTCCAACAATGGCGTCTAACGCCCAGTTCTCGTAGTCAAGCAAACCTAAGCGTTTTTCATTGGTATATAACTACTGACTCTTGTAATTCCCAGTCCCCTTAGACTCTTAATTTTAAAGTCAAATGTAAGATTTTCGTATTTTTTAAATATTTAAAGTATACTTGTAAATTCACATGTATTTCACCACTGGGGTGCTATTTTTGAATACTTTTAATAAACCCTTCTATCTATCTAACTTCCAATCGAAGCTTTTAGTTTAATAAAGGAGCTTTATTTTACCTTCCTCATCAGCGACGCGTGAGAAAGAAAGAATTGTTCTCAGTTTTATATCACGAATAAAACTTCCATCCCAGCACCCTAACCTCCTACTTACCTTTCCTTACCTCCTTTCACAGCAGACCAACCCGAGACTGACTAAAGATTAACAAAGATCGCAAAAACCAACTTGATAATTTGGCCTGCATTTGTTCAGGAACACTTATCAACGATGGTTACCTGAAACCAGATTCCCTTAAACAAATGGACTGGATGCTTGTAAGGTCCCCAGGAACTTGCCCCTTCTTCATTGTGGTTAAGCCGACCTTTGTTTGGCCAAAAGTAATCTTTCTTGTATTTATCAGAAACTTCGGTTGAGGATGCTGATAGTTGTTCATCTGGAATTACAGTCCGATTTTCAACTCCATGAGGCTGAGAGCAACCTTTAAGAGAAGGCAGGACAATGAGAATTGACTTATACTCTTAAGCTGACTGAAAGCAACCTTAAAGAGAGGAATTTTCGGCCTGTTTGTTGATAGTGCAATTGCAAATTTAAGTTCAGACAGCCAGCTCAGATAGTCTATGTAGTTATCTCAGTCTTTTAAAATTACTGGCCAATTTAACATTATTGATCAGATGAAAATTGAATAAAAGTGTGCATATTTGTGAAAAGTTAAATGGCTCAAGAGTTTTTTTTTCCATTTTTTTTAATCTAATACACAAACCTGCATCGTAGGAATAAAGTTCCATTTTTATGCACTGTATTCTCGTTTCAGTAAGATAGAATCGGACCTTGACGGCTTGGAAAGATGGAATGAACGCTTCCTTTATCACAAACCCAGCTGACGGAAAATTGAAGCGAAGAACCTTTAAAATAAATTACATGGGTGATACAGTTAAAGACGTAATAAATTAAGCTTTCAAAATGTTTTCAGACATTATGGTCTAATTATCTAAACAAAGTTTAGCCGTTATTCTACAAAACCCCGTCCTAAAAACTACCCAATTTAGTTGAATCTTTCATCTGAACATTTCTTTTTGTGATCAGTGTTAAGAGTGCCGAAAGCTAACGGAGGAAGAACATCCATTAAAATATATTAAATCTCTTTTAGAGAAAGATTAGAAAGAGAAGGATTACGGCCCACTGATCGCGTAAAACCATGGTTTTGGCGAGACCTCGGGTAAATAACCGGCCCCATAATTCAAATGTGATATTGGAAGAACGCAAGAACAACCTATTAAACAAAACAAAAGTAAGAACGAACCAAAAAGAAGTCAAATTAAATACAAATGAACCACCCGGGGCGCTAGAAAATGCTAGTGACTCAGTCGGTTTTAGATTTGACTCTAATTGGTAGAGAGGCTGGTTTGAGCTTAATTTCCTGAAAGATAATAGAAAGGTAAAGCAAAACTAAATCAATCCTGTAACAATTTCAAAGCTCCCCATGTATTTACATTTAAGCTAAAAGAGAGAAGCCATCTCAAACGAGAGACAAGAAAATAAAAAAAAGGAAAAAAAATGAAGAGCGTTGGCAGCTGGGGCTAAAAAGGAGCTTTTTAGGCGAAACCGAAACAGGAGAGCCTTCGGGCAGGCTCAGCAGACAGCAGCAAGAGGTTTTATGGCCAGTGGTAGACCGCCGGTGTCCTGTGTCTCCGTGACAAATTGTAGGAGGCCTTATAGTCTGCAGTAAAATATAGCCAATTTTTTTTGGAAACCCTGCAAGAACAGCAACAAGCAAACCTTAGGAATTTCTTTTCCGTCAATCTCCTTGCTATAGTTTGTCCATTTTGTTTCATCCTCAGTATTCTCATACTGAACTTTCAATTCCGATACGTCCACGCCTCCACCAATCGATTGCAGAGCCACGTGCGTCAAAGTGTATTGTTTTCCCAAGAACACTTCCAACCATTCATTAGGGCCGGTTGAACACCACGCCTTCGAGTGGCGTTGCTCGTTTAAGCGAGCAAGATAAGGACCAGTACTGCTATTGAGTTGTGATGAGTTACTCAGGTAGTTGTCAGGTAATATTTGATTTTCTAGACCTAATGGCGTAGAAGGAACTAAAGGTAGAGAGACACATAATGCATTAGCTTATCTCAATTTCCGTGAGTCGCTTCATATTTTGTTCAAGCTTTTCTCGAGTCGCCTTCCGAAATATTTACTTTCATAAGCAACAGTTGCGTAGCGCATGTCACGAGCCATCGGCCATAGTTCGCGTATCATTTGATTTTATGAACAAATTGAACGATATTGCCGCGACTTATCTTAAGCCTCAAGTCACCCTAACTCGCATAAAATGAGTTTTTACCTGATTACTATCCATAAAGAAAGTCGAGCTCATTTATATTTTTGTTTTATCCATCTTTAATGGCTATTAGACAAAAACCAACAAATTTAAAGGCTTAAATCGATTGATTTTATCGGGACTTTTATTCTACGAGGTCTCAGAGTGTTCCTGAAGTTTCCTCAGCAACGAAAATAATCTTAGGATACCTTTTCAGCTCTAACTCACCATGGTAATAAAAAACTTCCACTTGGTTTGGATAAAAATGCTGAGAGCCCGCTAAGTAATAACGAGTTTCATAGGAAAACAATGAAATATTCCTCAGACCGAAAGAAGCCCCTAAACTGCTGTATCCCATGATTCGGCCATTTTTATCTTCAAAGAGCTCAAGTTCCCTTTCTCCAAAACTTGGACCAAGCAGTGGATCTGTTCTTCCGGATGCGTTGCCATGTTGGATTGATAGGATTAGAGGGGCCAGGTTAAACGGGTTTGACAAGCTGAACAGGAATCCTTCTATCTGACGTCCAATGTCTGCTGGTTTTCCTAAGAACAAGACGAAATCACAATTTGATAAAGCATGAGCGTTTTATCTGGTCTTTTTTTACTATATCGATTGGTAATGTTTTTTTTTAATATATTAATCGTTTTCCATCATAAACATTTTTATTCAAACATTCTTTAGAATCTTTCGGCAATAAATCGTTTAACAATCATAAAACTATCTCCAGAGTACTTGATTGCTATGGAAGATGTTAATTAAAGGGTGCACGCACGCTCTTGTCTAATTAAGTTTATATTCATTTGTTGATCCATTCAAGAGAATAGTATTAGTCAAACAGATGATTTTGCTCTTCAGATATGGCTGCGTGCGCCTTTCTACTGCCTTGTAAAACACGGCACACACGACCTCGTTTGCATTAACGACACGCGTTACGAGAATGCCTTTAGGCTTTCACCCCAAACTGAGTTTCTGCACAACTTATGGAGTACTGACCCTCAAAAAGATTTTAATATTATTAGAGAATGCCTACCTCCCCAACTCTGGTCAACAAAGCCTCCAAAAACATATTCTCGGACACGTACGATAGTTAATGTTGGTCCCTTGTAATCGCATTCGGTGTGAAATTCTGTAGTGTTCCAGGATGACTGGTTAGCGTAGTAACAACGTTTCCACGTTGCATGGTCACGAATAAAATCAGGAAATGCTTTGCGGAGCGCCTCAAGAGATTTAAAGTCATCCTTAAGTATGTTTGAGGCTAAAACTGAAAGAGATTATAGAGAAAACACATCAAGATTTTAAAGGAAGTTCCCTTCCAACCATATAAATAAATTACAGGAAAAAAAGAAAAAAGACTCGAATGTTGCCCAAGCTAGCGTTATTAGGTATCCCCAGGTCGCGGAAATGTCTCCGATAACTAGGATTGACTTCTTGGAGAAAGGTAGAAACGCAAAGTTTGTAGGGAAGGTTTGACGTAATTTAATATTATGCGTCCTAAGCAATTTAAGATAAGCTTTGTTTCACTTCTGTTTTTCTTTACTTGGCTTTGATATAGGTCTAAAAACATGTGTCGCCTATATGTGCTACATAAATTAGATGGAAATCAACACCAATTCAGCTTGGCTTTATGGATTTCTTCGCTCTGACGAAGGGCTAACGCTGGCCCGGTCGAAAAAACAATTATCTTGTTTTACCTCCCACTGACGCAGTAACACAGTTTCTTATTCCCTTTTAAGAGAATGTCATCTGCGAATTCACTCGACTTTACCTCCCTCACGTTCACATGGTTGTCTCTCTCATGTCTCCTATTTCTATTGTAAACATTTTTTCCTTTTTTTGTCCATTATCATTAGTCGCTAGTTGCCAAATGGCCATAAGAGGTATCCTCGATCAATTTCATTAAGATTAAAAGGAGTTCTGACTGATTACAAGCATTTACATTTTTTAAAGAATTTTGAAGCTCTTTCCGGGATGCATATGTGACGTTCAACTTGCCATGGCATGAAATGGTACTGATTTAACCTACCTGTCTGCCTGGCTAAGAATGAAACCGTGAATCCATTTTCACCACTGAGGTGTGAGCTCAAATTCTCCGCCAGAAACTTTCCTTGATCTTCGATCACAAAATACTTTTGGTCCGCTGATATTGGGCCTCCAGTTAACTCGGCGCGGTGATTTTTGTTCTTGTCGAAGCTTTCCGAGGAACTTGAGTTGTTAAAGTTCCAGTAATACATCTCTAGAACAGACAAAAAAAAAAGGAAGATAGCGTAAGAAATAATTTTAATTAGAAATATCAGATGACATTCTTTAGCTTTTTCTCAGAATATCTACGAATTCACTAGAAGAAGAAAGCCTCCAAGGAAAAAAAAACAAAACAGCTAACAAAAGAGAAAGAAAGAAAGAAAAAAAAGAGAAACATATTATTAAGACTGTCCGCCCTAGTGGTAAAAGTATCCCCGAACAGAGATCCTATTATCTGAATGAAAGCCATTCTCAGTGTCAAGTGACTCTGGAGTCAAATACTTTCACTGTGATTTTGAGAAAAGAGGCACAATGAAAAGTACACTTCTCAGGGGTGAGATGTATTGAAAAAACGAGCTTACTATGGATAGGCGTCTGTGTGGAACTGTTCTTAAGTACAAATGTTTTTAAGCTACAGAGAGTAAAAGGAAGCAGATTGTTTTCTGATTTAAAGAAGAACGAAGATAAAAATATCCGACGTCTAATTATTTGCTTCGTCAGTGGCGCGTATTTGTAAGTGTTACATAAAAAGACTATGATGATGCTCTTAAGAACAATTAATACCTTTTGCTCTGCACGCAGAAAAGGGAACGACCTGTACATTTCCCACCGACATGGCTGCGAAAAGACTCCATTGTAGAACGTTCCCAGCTTCAGCGCTGCAAGAGAGCGCGAGATTTTCGATGCTAGCATTCGACAGTACTTTATCCCATAAATTCATGTATGTGATCTCCCCTTCTAGTTGAGGGGGGTCTAGGACATGCGTATTTCCAATGAAAACTTTCCCACCACCAGTGAACTTCGTCCCGTTACCAATGCCAAGGAAGGACGTTTGAGAACCGTCTATGGAAATTGCACCTCGTCCATCTACGCTAGTCCAGGATGTGCAAACATGATGCCAGCCTCCATCCAAAGAAGGATATTTGACTTGTACATTAAACCTTTGGGTGCTGCAAATATCGAGATTTAATATGACGATATTGGCGAAATAACACAATTTCACCTGTGTCAAAACAGGATTTCTTCAACGCACACAGTAAAAATAAACATTTCTATCCTGACATGCCCAGACATGGATGCTTTCGTATTTACCAGGTTTATCAACAGAACGGCTTTTTTTTCACATAAATAACGGTTTAACAATTCCTGAAGGGTAAGAACTAAGAACACTATTCAGGTTGAATTCAACTTTTTCGGATAAAATACATTTTTGATAAAGAAAACTTAAGGAGAGCATGATGTTCAATATTAAATAAATAACACAGGCCTGATACTCCGAGAAAAAGAACTTCGAGTGTTCCCAAAAAGAGTCAAACCTATGGCCCTGAATTTAGTTCGTACGCTCTACTTCTGAGGTATAGGAAACTTCTAATAGGCTGCGCTGTTTAACGAGGTCCATGGGTAAACACTTCCTGCAGTAGCTTTGCTTACTCGTGAGCACTCGAATTCCATGCAGCCATGTATCATCCTCTTTGTATTCGGCGTGACTTTTTCGCCAATGCCTAGTCTTAATTTATCGTCAATTTTAACGACCAAGTTTCGGTCACGAATACGTTGATAACAGTGATGGCGATATACAATTTACTCTCCAACCCCCCCCCCCCCCCTTTCTTTTGTCCTTCAAATTCTTTCCACTGGTTTCCGCGACATTGAACCGAACCTATGGCCTTCGATTAGTAGTTCGGACGCTCTACCTCTGAGTTATAGGAAACTTCCAGTTCCAAGGGTAAACACTTCCTGCAGTAGCTTTGCTTACTCGTGAGCACTCGAATTCCGTGCAGCCAAGTATCATCCTTTTTGTATTCGGCGCGACGTTTTCGCCAACCCCTAATTTTAATTTATCGTCAACTTTAACGACCAAGTTTCGATCACGAATACGTTGTGATATCGATAAACAATTTATTCTCCAGCCCCCTCCCCCCCCCCTTTTTTCTTTTTTCCTTCAAATTCTTTCCACGTGTTACCGCGACAGTGTGCTATTATCCATTTACAATCCGGGATGGGGGAAAGCACGTAACATGAATCAATCTCATGTTGGCTATAGTTGCATCCCATTACACAGACACCCGAATCCCAAATAATTTGAACCTTTTTATGTCTAGGAGATGAATGAACATGCTCCTCATCTCAAGTTTTACTGGATTATGTTAGTGCTTCTGATTAAATTTTTTCCTTACCTTGGCCAAATCGATAAAATGATCTTATATTCCTTGCCATCGGGTCTTAAGTCCATACTGAAGTTTCCATCCTGTTCTGCATATCGTAGCAGATTCATTGGTCTAGGAACTGTTGGAGGTCGCACTTTTAACCAGAGACATGAGGTAAAGGCCTGGAACTCTGTCAAAATGATTGGAAAGGTGACGATGCTTAAGGTTTCTCTCCTCTCTGAGAACTTCAGAGTGTAGTCTCCAAAATGATCTGGAAAGAAATAATAGACTTCTCGGTAAATGCATGTACCTTCGGCTGAACACCTCATGAAATGAATTAAAATAGGCTAATCATTGCATAAGTTGGCGAGAACGCATTGCTGATGTTGTCCAGTTTGTGATAAAAACAGGATACCCTAAGGATTTGTTAAAAAAATGAAATAGTTAGTAGAGTGAGGGCGGGGGTTACATCGAACATCGACCAGGAATTTAACATTTTAGCCAAAAGAGGCTAAAGTGTTCATTTCACAACAGAAACAGTTAAGTGTAACAAGTATATCACAAATTCTAACTTCCAATAACACTTTACCTTCTTTCCTTCTTATTTTCATTGTGGTCTTCTTTATTTTGTCTTTATGGGCGTCAGTATACGGAAAACCACTCCAGATCATAGAACCAGTTTCATGTCCATACTCAGAGTTTAACAGAGCCTCGCCACAAGAAGTAGTGAACCACCAACCCGAAGATGAAGTTCCATCTCCGCATTCAGTTACCGAAAAGTTAAAAGTGTTATGCAATCCTAGTTTATCAGGAATGTTCCCTGAAAAACCGCCAACAGATAGCTTATACGAAAGATCCTCACCAGCCACGTGAAAATGGCTGTAGTAGGCAAATCCTTCAGTTCCATCGAACGCTGTCAATTCGATCAAAAGCTCAGTTTTCTGGGTCGTTAAGCTATGAATTCTATTATTACCCAGCCACATTTCTGATTGGCCGCCCACCGTTCCAAAACCAGCTTTGTATTCATCCCATGTTCTATCGAAGCCCAGTGACCCATTAATTCTTTGCTGAACGACTGTCCAGCCACCACCTTGCGTTTCCTGGTCACAGAAAACTTCGAATTCTTCGTGGTTGTTTAAAGGGCTTATCGCGTACTTAGCACTGGTCTTATTTCCCGACAACAGCACTTCTCGACAGTCAGCTGTGTATAAAATAACAATGAAAAAAAAAAGAAATCAAGCGTGACAACTGCACCCTGATCTACCTCCTGACCTAAGTATATTAATAGTTAAATAATCAATGGATCGATCAGCTCATTCATTTGGAAAGTTAGTCGGTCTGCCAGCTAGTCAATCTGTCTATTAGTCAGTCAGTCAGTTAGTTTTTCAGTACGGCAGACAGTTTATCGGGCTGGCCAGTCGGCCGACACTATAGTGACACTATCGCGAACAATAAATCATCGTGTTCGCGTTAATTTGTGACGCGTAAATAAAACAACTGATACAAATGCTTGAAATTATTTCTAGCACGTTCAGGCACCCTTAGTTTTCTATTAAATTATCCAAGGCATGGGTCAATATAAAAATAAAAAAAGAGAGTAGGTTCTATTCTTACAAACCTGGTTTCCACTTTCGCACTTCTTTACATTCCCCAATACCTGGGCAATATTTGTGACGAAATTTCTCTTGTGGTGTTTGTTGCGGTGTCAAAGCATCAGAGCTCCACTCCGAGAAAGTACACGGATTCGAATAGCCTTGAAGAGAGTATGAAAGAATCAAAGTTATTACTCACTTCATCTGCTGCATATAAAAATAATTACCGTAAGCATAATTTGTGCATGAAGAGTCCTAACTCTCACGATGCCTGTCTTTACTTGGGAGTATGAATTGGTGGTGGCAAACTGTCTTAGAAGTCTGACGAAATTCTGGGGAAACCTGCAGGTAACTGGTATCCCATCCTGGGGGAGCTGCAATATTCCTAGTCGCTCGTGCATAAATAGATCAATAAACGTTCCTATGTGTAATATCGCCATAGTTTAATTTGTAGCTAGAGAGTCAGCGTAAAAATACAAGCAACGAGAAAAAATACTCAGCAATACTAGAAACCAAAACGTCTCATAACCTATTATCCAACTGCTTATGTGAACTTATTATAAAACAGGAAAATCGAAGCTGATAGAGGAGCGCAGCGCTCTCAACCGACCAGTCAAACATATTTCTTTTAAAGTGCAAAATGGCCAACTGTCCAAGTATTGTGTGATATTTGTACCCGATTCGCACGTTGTTTGTACTCTACTTAATTTAATCGGATTATAAAGTGCCGTTCGTTTGCCCTGGAGGTATTTTTCTCGACAACATTCAAACAAGTTTCACTTACCCATCAATCGTCCGATTTCATCTGCATTCAAAGCTCTCGAAAAAACAAAGAGATCACTGAGAAAACCATGAAAGTACCGATGCTTGTCTTCACTAATATTCTTGTATCTGCCTATTTCGAACGCGCCGCTTCTTGGACCCTGCCATGCGTCAGCTACAGATATATTCTTCATTCCGTTGACAAAAAACGACAACACCCTATCTTGGTTGCAGGTTACAGTCACGTGGATCCACTCGTTCGCTGGAAGTAAGGCATAGCTTTTCGTGATGTTGTAATCTCCCTGGGACCAACTGTCGAGCAGTAGCTGATTATCAGCATCAAAGCCGATGGAAAATGTATCTGTGCTGTTTGTTCCGACACTGAGAATTGGTCTGTAGATCGGGGGGGAATAAAGAAGTTTTACCCAGCATGTAATGGTGAACGCCATGCCAAAGGAAATGGGTGGGGCTTTAATGTAGGCCATTGTTTGATCAAGATAAACAGCTTTGTGGCCATCAAGGCGACCTTCCAAGAATACAGTGCTATACTGCGGGCTATAGAGAAACATAAAAACTAATCAGCACCATAAAAATTGGTTAAGATGTAAACTTCCTTGGCGGATGAGAAAAATAGAGATTATAAATACAAGAAATATTCACTCTGCATTAACACCGAAGTGCCAGTTTGGTGATGCAGATGTCCGCTCGAACATTTAGTTTTGCGAGATAGCAAATTGAAAAAAATTAACCAAACAAAATAACCACCGATGGCAAAGGGAAGGATACGAAAGAAAACGAGGATAAAGAGGAGGATTTGTAAATGACGTTTATAAGTTAGATAGAGTGAGGTTACGTAAGGAGGAAGGACTGGAAAACAGGCAGCCAAAGGCGAAAGAGGATCTGGAAGAAGAGGGAAATAGAGAAGACAATGACATCGCGTTTAAAGATGATGGCGAAGATGATGATGATAATGATAATGATCATGGTAATAATGAAAATTATGAGGAAGATGATGGCGATTATTATTATGATGATAAAGATTGTTGCGGTGTCAATAGCTACGACTACAACGTCGATAGGATAACGTCAAGCTCGCATATATCAGAAAACCTACTTCAGATCTTGATCCTCTCCATCAAGCTTCCAGTGCTTCACGTCATGCGTTATATTAACTTCTAAAATAGAGCAAAGGAGCTGTTAAATCTTTTAATGACAAGCTAACAAATTTAATAAACACAAAGCACGGAATCGGAAAGAATGGGACCGATTCTCGTAAGGACGTTAGTGACAAATCGAGTAACATCTCTTTATAACTTGAATTCTTTTCATGAAGATCAAACATTTATCGTGCAAGCGTTTTGGGTTAGTGAAGTATATTGTTTATATTTCTGTCAAGATCTGTCATAGATACATTGGCATCTTCACTTAGGAGGAGGACATCACTATGCAAGGGAAGTCGGTAGAAATAACGCAAGTCACCAGCTCTACCCTTACGTTAAATCAAGTGCTCCCTAAGCAGGAGCTATTAACTGTGTTTGCCCTCACCATGAAAAGAACAAGATTCTCCCACATTAACACCACGAAGATCCTTCTGGAACCGAGGCCAAGAAACAAGCCCTCCGCGTTCGACCCCACACTTGGAAGACAGAGCTGAAAGGAGAGGGTGCTCCAAAACGCGTGACCATATATTTACATGCCCTAACATGCCAGTGTAGTTAAACTTTTCCTCGGCTCCGATTCCCAAAGTAAAGGTATTATTCGAGGAAAATGATTTTCCGGATTTTAAACCTCTTTCACTTCTAATTAACCGACCGTCGTAGTAAATCAGAAAATGGCCATAATCTTTGTTCCACGTGACACATAGTCCATGCCATTTGCCATTCTGGATTTGAGGCATGATATCTAGTTCTCTTTTGAGCGAGAAAAAATCATCTCAGGAAAGTAAATGAGTCCTTAATTAAAATTTTTCTAAACCAGCTTATTGTCAATTTTCCTCTGCTTCACATTATGAAGATAAGACATAGGAAAAAAAAAGGTTAGAGAATTTCAATCGTTGGAGAAAATTGCACTACGACCTTTGCTATACCTAACTAGATATGACTGAGATATTAAAAAATATCTATTTATTGGTAAGGGAGATACTTTTTTGTGAGACATCTGTATACCTTTGTAGCCATTTTTATATCACTCTTAGGGCAAACCATTTTTTATCGAGTTAATTCCTGTATTTTAATTTTAGAAATAATTGTAGTCCGTTTACAGGAAGCATTTCAGCTATAGCATTTTACTATAAAATAGATTATTAGTGCGTTGGTAAAACAGTTTATGAATTGGGCTCTCTCATAAACTTTTGAGTCTTGAAAACACGTTTTCTCCAATAACACAATATATATGTATAAAATTCATGACAATTCTGCAATACTGACAATTACTGAAAATTCTGCCACAAGCAACATCAACACAGACAAGTTTACTTTGACTAGAGTACCCTTGTCTGAACCATGACGAGCTAATTTGTTTTTAAAGACGAAGACCAAACATTCCCCCAAGAAATAAATGATAAAAAAAGATGAAGATAAAGAGCCAGACAGTGACTATTGCCACGGAAACTGACATAAGTCCAAGGGAATTTCCAATAATAGCACAGGGCTAATGCACTTACACACGAGTATTACCCAATGTTAATAAAGATTAAATCAGAGAGTAGAATGATAAAAAAAGAAATTAAAAAAAAAAATAATGTAACAAGGTATAGGTGGCAAACACATTTAAGTTTATTACCTGTCTTCACCGTGGATCGAAAGCCATATCTGCCCGCCAGACCCCAGCCTCAAGGCAAAATATACATCGGACCCTGCTTCATCAAAATAGCGTAGAAGTCCAAGATCCGATTTCAAGGACGATTTCAACCATAAGCATATCGTGAGAGCATCGATGTCTTTGTCTCCATTTATCCTGACCGTTGAATTTGCTGATTGAGACTTCTGACGGCTTGGAAATTCAAGACTGAAGTCATGATCTACAAAACAAGCAATTTTGAAAAAGCGGACTTCGATCCCATTCCTTATTCCTTGCCAAGGGGACAAGGTTCAAAGTAATGGTAAGTATTTAAATAAGACGAATTCGTTAGATCACAATATTCGAGACGATTCCAAAGAAGCGGCTGAATTCAGTGCTCATTAGGATCCTGGAGGAATTCGGAAAAGCTGCATTTCCTTTCGACATTAATAGTGGAAGCTTGGGTCCTTAGGGTAAACGCTCGTATGCGGATATTTTTGCAAAAGATAAAGCGAATATTTATTACAAGCGTTGGGTCATAATGACGACCCGGATTGCAGTGTATGTCACGCCTCCCTATACAGTTTTCTGTAAATCGGTGGAAGAGCTTAAATCCGAAAAGTCTGAAGGTCTGTTTGAAAGCGAATCTCGGCTACACCTCGAGCAACTCTGACGCCCCTGCTGTACTCTCCGAACTTCCTGCAGTTTTCATATCTAATTAAAAGCATGCCACTGAATGAGTTAATCCTCAACCCTCAATAACACCAAAGACTCTTCTGGCAAGTTGGTAATTTGGATGAGACCCTGAACATACGAGAAAATTTTAACAAAAACTAATATTTCATAGTGAAACCAACTTCAGGACTAACGAAATTGCAAATACTAAAGGTCATTCTGTTCTTAAATTGGGCGTAGGGGAAATTTTGTTTAATTAATACCCTAGAAAATGTTTTTTTGTTTGTTTTTTTTTTGCCAAAAGAAATCCATATCAACGGATTATTTCACGACAGAAGACCCGCCGTCTGGGATCTTTTAATAAGTCAAGAATGATAAACGAGAACAACAAACTCCAGAAGGCAATTGTTGACGGGAAGATCCCAGTTTTGTTTGGGCTGCAAGCAATTATCAGTTTCCCGTTATGGTGCGTGGATTTTAGGCTTAAAATCCATTTAGTCAATGATCCACCTAACATCCCTCAAAATACAGGCTACATTAAACTTTTTTTTCAATTTTTTAAAATCTATTTGTCGTTTTTTTTCATTTGATTACATGAAATTTTCGAGGAGGATTTCATAGCAGAAGCATTTAAAAATTCCTCAGCGATTAAAATTTTCATGTTGAACAAAACAATACCTGAACATAAAGATCCTCCAGTCACGGAGATCTTCGAGAAGGTAGAAATCAACACCTAAATTGATAAGGAAAATATGGAAGAATGTTCATGTAGCAAAAATGATTTTCATAATCTATACATTTGGGGTATACTTGTTAGTAATAAAGGAAAAAGGGTGAAATCCGTTTCTACTTACCAAAGTGACCAATTTGGAGACCAGCAAAGGCATGATGTGTTCCTCTCGGTCAAAAATCTTCACCTAGGCTTCACTTATATATTCTTCAACAAGCAAAAATTAGGTTGAATCACTCATTCCTCCATACTACCGGAGCAACCATAAAAGCTGGAAGAAGGAAAAACGATGATACTCCAAAATGATTGAGTGAAAATGAAGTGAACGCTTCGAAATTAACTCTGTTTCAGTACATTAGCGGTAATATAACTCTTGCAGCTTTCTTTATCGCGTGCTTAAAAAAACTTTAACCATTCATTATTCATGTATAACGGAGAAACCGAGAACTTTCCCCGAGACAATTAGATGTTTACCACTGAAGGGCCTCTGCCACCTGATATTGGCCAATGAGTTAAACATGCTGTTAAGAACTTTTCACGGCTTGCTTGCTTTATGGAAAGTCGATTATAATTAATAAAAGCGCCAAGATCGTGTTGAACCAGTATTACTTCGACACGAAAATTAATCATAACAGTCTTGCATAATGATGAAGTAGATATTAAAAGCCCTATTGCAATCAATTTCCTGCCCGATACTGAATTGCGAATTCGCGTCCAGTAGAGAGTATATTTGGAAGGTATATTTGTTCAAACGAAGTAAAAATCCCATGAAAACAAGAATAACGTAAACGTGCTGGTATAAATGAAGGTAAAACATGAAAATATAATGAATTAGTAACAAATGGAAACAAAAATGACAGGTGTTCCTGGATAAAATTGAAATACAAACATGAGCACATTTATACCAAATCAACTAAATAATATATTTTTTCTATTATTGTTTAACCACGACTCTGCTATCGAAGACGACATTCTCGCGAATATAATCAAAATAGAACAAAAAAGCAGACTCAATAAGAAATAAGTTAAAGGCATAAAAGAAAGCTGATTGATTATTCAAACTAGCCATTAAAATAAATAATAAAGGGAAGAATCAGTTTGCATGGATCACTTTTAAGAATAGAGGTCTCCTACCTCCAAAATATTTCGATAACAAAAAAGAACTGAATGTACTAATCCTCAAGACTTATCTGAAACACTTCCCTTTCATATACACACTATTCCAGCCGAATTTTGATAATTGATGGATTAGTGAGGTAATGGCGGTGACACCACCTTTTCATTATCTTCTCATTAAAATCGTAATAAAGAAACATAAATATTACCCTCGTAGATCGTTTGCGTCTCTCACGAGGTGGCATCACACGCACTATAACTATTACCAACGCAAAATTATGAGTCAAATGTCGCTCCAGATTTCATCTGAAATTATAAGTTATTTCAACGCTCTTTAAGATACCTATAGCTTTTAGGACCCTGGATGAACCATTAAACTTCACGTACATACTAAATTTTCGATTGCATTGGTTGAATGCCACTGTGGGGTGTTTTAAGGGATACTGTTAATCATGTTGGAGTGGTGTTGCGATCTTTTACAATAAGTTCGTGGGTGATCAGATCCTATGACAAGACCATCCATCATACTTTAATAATTTAATACCAAACAATAAATAAGATTCATTTATTTTTAGATTTAAACTCTCTTTAAACGGAGAATAATACATGAGCGCGCGTAAATATATATATATATATTATATATATGAAATTTCTCTTCGAGTGTCTTACTCGATAGCTAACGAGTGAGCGCAGCGAACGAGTGAGATGAGGTGAACACGAGCATAGAAAATCCATATCCACAAGCAACCATGTCTTACTTTTGTTTAGCATATAAACACAATAGAGGGCACGGTAACGAATCCTCTAATCTGATTGGTTCTTTACTCGGTCAGTATTTTCCTCTTTTTGCCCACGGGCAACGGTAACGCTTTCGTGAGTCGCCGAGTACATCTCTTCTTTCGTTGCCATTTTTCATAAATATATCTCGTTTTACCGGCTGGGCAGTAATTTTAAGTAAAGACGTCGGTCACTACCTCAAGCCGATAAATAACTTATTAATCCTCTCTTTTCTCTCTCTCAAGTCACTTTGGTTGACTGAAAAATTTTCGTTTCAGAATGACTGTTTTGTACAAACAATAGTGTCATTACGTTGGTTGACAGGTGGCCTAAAAACCGTCTGCAATTAATTTTAATCGTTCACAAAAAATACCTAGAAAGTTAAAACGTAAGATATTTGGCTACAGTTGAACTAATCGATGGAATTTTCATTCATTTCATATCTGAATTTTCTCAAAGAATTTGTTCGTAGTGAAAAGGCGAGCGAAGTTTTAATTTCAGTTCTACAACAAATATACGCTCTCGGTGAGTCTTTTCAAGTCCGTTCAATTTGGACATTTGCGCCGTAAATTGCACAACAGAAACTTAAGGAATTCAACGAGAAAAGGCTGAATTAAATCCCCTTGTGTCTCGTTGGAGTGTATCATCCGAATTTAGTTTTTGTGTAGGAAAGATCAGATTTTCACACGCCATCGCAGCAAACAAATATATATATATATATATATATATTTCAATATAATATATATTTTCTGAATGTATTCAGTTCTACAACAAATATACGCTCTCGGTGAGTCTTTTCAAGTCCGTTCGATTTGGTTAGAAAATTAAGGAATTCAACGAGAAAAGGCCGCATTAAATCCCCTTGTGTCTCGTTAGAGTGTGTCATCCGAATTTAGTTTTTGTGCCGTAGGAAAGACCAGATTTTCACACGCCATTGCGGCAAACAAACGGGCAAACTCTCACAACTTCGAAACAAAATATTTGAATTTACTTACAATTACACTTTATGAACAGAGGTAAATCTTCGTACATGAATTAATCGTCGATGAGAGTGAATAATACTTTCCGGAAGATCATTGACTGTTTTTGAAGAGAACGTTGTGGTGACAGTGCTTACAAAACTAGTTTCGTTGTTTTTCAAAAATGTACGTACGCTTTTTTTATTTTCTTATGCGCTCTCTAATTGACAGGTGATAGATTGTGAGAGGTACTTGTGTAACAATGTTTCAAAGTTTGTTTGAAAGCCTTTTAAATCACCTTTTCGGTGAAGCGTCTCTCTTTAATTTGCGTCACCTCTATTTAAACTACCATTTACTCGCTCAAAAACTATTCAGTTTATGGAAGATCTTGCCTTATTTACGGCCCTAAATCATTCGGGTTCTTCCGAAATGTAATTCGTTAAGTTTAGAAAAAAATAAATATGTTATTTACCGGTTAAGCGTCGGTCAGTATGGTGAAAACCTATGAACTCGACTTTTCTCGTAAATACGGTCTCGCGCAGCATTTTCAAGACCATAGTCACAGTTTTTCACCATACGGACCTCCCAGCCAGCAAATAACATATATTTATTGACAAGAAAAGTCGACTTTATTAACGAATGAAAATAAAACTTTGGACGAATCCGTATAAGAAAAGGTAAAGTGGGTTAGCGTAAAGCCGCATTCAAACGGTTACGATAGTTGATGATAATTTCAACTTTAATTCGCTATCATTGACTATCATCAAACGGTTCCTGGTAGTTGAAAAAAAATCAAGCAATAAAATTGCGTTATTATAAACAAATATGGTGCGCGCTGAGGTCAGCAATTTCGGTGGCACTGAAAATTTTATTGAAGAATTTGTCAGTTAGAGATGCTGAAACCTACCAACAGATGATGAGAATGAGAACTGATGATGAGAATGAGAACTGATGATGAGAATTTTTTACGTGTGTTGTTACGGCTTTTCTCAGGGCTTATCTCAGTACAACACCGTAGTTTATATGATAAATAAAACTGTTTTGCTTTATCAACCATATGGAAGCCAATGAGAAAAAATTTCTTCAAAGGCAGCTTCACAATAAGTCGGTTTCTATACGAATTATCAATCTAGAGACATCACAAGTAATTATAACCATATCTTGACATTCACAATCTTTGACTTCAGTGAAACCATGGGTTAACCTTTACAGAGAATGGTCGATGCTTGTTTATAAACCTTTTCCACTCGATTAACTGTTGGTTTAACAAAATCTTTAAAGTCCACTGAAGTTGACTGCGATTGCATTTTTACATCAAGTTCCCCTTTAGCAAAATTATAGTATGGATCCTTTCCAAAGATTTTCCTGTGTAATGTAAAAACAAATTGAAATCTTTAGTGGGAAAAAAAAATTAAATTGAAACATTTACGAACAGTTTAGAAAATAATGTTGGTTGAAGCTATTTTTTAACTATTAGTGCACCTGCAAGTCACAAGGATGAAGGATCCATTTATAACATAAAATAATTTGTAACTGAGGAAATTCAGCTAATTTACTGAAGAGTAATTATAAAAATTGATCAAGCCCAAAACTCAATGATATTTTAGGCAACTACGATAATGAATACTATCCGATCCTGCGGCCTTCAAGGGAGAACGGAGCGAGTAAATGATAAACGGCGAGGAAAATGATTGATAAATAATATGTACCTTGATTTTCACACATAGCAAAATATCAAATCATAGAAGCAAAATGTCTGTAAAACTCGCGTCTGAAAACGAGTATTGGCATTTGAAAACGGGGAAAGTAAACTGTAAAGCGGAAGAACTCATCTTGTTGTGACTTTGAGGTGAGTATGAAAGTGATCTTCGCAATAATGAATACTACTTAAGCAGTGGTGAAATCAGGCCTGAGGAACAAAAAATTCAGGTCTATAGAGGATTTGAACTCATGACCTCTGCGATACCAGTACAATGCTCTACGAAATTAGCTAACAAGCCAAGTTTTTGAGAAGGGTATCACTGTCTTAACTCTCTGTGATGTTTCTTCACGAGCCTGCAGAGGAAGTAAAATTTGCTGCCTTTGAAAAAGTGCTTATTGCACCAACTTGCAAGAGAAATCATGTTATTACTTGTTAATAATTCACATGAAAAAACTTTATAGAGAGTCAAGGCATGCACAGTCGAAATTTTGAAAGCGTGCGCGCGCTGTTTGTAATTTGTGCTCGTGTTATAACTGCACTCCGTATCACATAAAAATGCATTCGTTTTCAGCAAATTAGAAGCGCGCGTTCATGTATAATATTAAGCGAGAAATTGGCCTTCAAATATTATTTTAAAACTGTAATCTCTATTTAACTTTTTTTGACCTCTCCTCCCGATACCAAGCTCGATAGGATCTCCCTCTAAAGAGAACAAAACAACTACGCAAACAGTGAGCTACGCTCCATCTCAATCTTTTATTCGAGTTCTTTGCAATTACAGAATTATTACTAAATCGCTATAATTATCAACAACAGTTGCAAAATCGAGTCTAAGAGTTTTTTTTTCCCGTGCAGGAGCTGAACAAGTGAAGACAAGTCTCATTCATATTTTTCCATATCATTCGAGCCTTGGCCTTTTCTTTCTCTTAAGTCGTACATGGCTGGAACTGAAAAGTGAGAGAATTCACAAAATTAAGAGATCGAAATGAAAAGTATAATTCTCTTTAGAGAGCTTAAGAGCGCTTGCCTGTAAAAATCAAACAAATCGCGGCAAGGGTGAAAAATTCGATTTCTTTCTTATTTTAATGTTAGATAGGCTAGGCTATAACTAAAATCACTGGATACTTTTTTTGGCAAATATCTTTCTTATTTCGGAGAAAAATACAAATAAGGAAATTCCGTTAAAATCGTCATTTTTAGCAGCAAATTATTGCACGAATTTGAGGGCTTCGCGTGCAAAAACGAATCACTTTCACGTCTTTTAAACACTCAAATATTCTTTTTCGATCTCACAAGACCTCGCAAAATGATTTTTGTAAACATTGCGCTCTTCTTTGCGCTTAAAATAATTTAATTTCGAAAGCATGCATTTCTCTTTAATAAAAATACTTCGTAAATAAAATTAATTTTCACCATGTACTAAACCTTCAAATGGATTAAGCTTTTGGTGGTTGAATTTCGAAAAGATGTTCTCAATATAACTGTAAAAATTTGTTTGGGCAAATGATTGAGAGCGATACAAAAGCTCTTCATTCAAAGTCCGTAAAAATGCAGTTATTTGACCTTTTGCGGTCAACATTCCAATCGCGAGTCACACATATTTGAATATGTTTCAACCAATATGAGGCCGAAAAATGTACATAGAAAGATATTTCCAAATGCTCTAACCTCATTTGCCGCAGAAGACCGATCCAGAGACCATTTTAGTGTGATTCTCTTGTCGTTCGTCGTATTTAGGTCTGTATAAATGATAACGTCCGATGAAACCGCCAACCCTGTCGAACACCATCTTGTTGTCAAACGTTCGATATCTTTCTTCACTGTGGCGTCTTATTCAACAGTTCAGTTGACTGCGAGTATTGCTTAGTTTACAATGCACTAAAAGATTACATCTGACAGTCTAATTCAATGCTAAACGAGTTGACTACAAACATGTACGCCCTTTGAGTATTTGGGTTGTCACGCAATACCGGTGACAAAGGAACTTTAGGGGGTAGGTGAAGGACAAAACTCCATATAATTAAGCGCTACCAGAATTGAACTCTTGGAACCCATAAAATATTTTATTCTGTAAAAAATTTTGTAATAGTGTCATCTTTGTCTGGTGACAAACAGTAAAATACATTTATCTATTTTAGGGAATTATTCTTGTTTTTTTGGCGCTCTGTGCACTTATTAGGGGTGTTTTTCTTTCCACTAAAATTGCAAGAAATACCCTAATAGCATGAAAGAGAACCTTTTGTAGATTTTGACAACACCATGCTACAAAACGCAGTGGTGGGGATGTGTGGCTTATTTGAGGCTGGGGTGCTATGTTCCGTGGCCAATGGTTGGGGCTTGCATAAGGGAGTGGTACTATTAACCACTGTTAACAGACCCAACTACCGCTTAAAACCTTAAACTACAGAGGGGCCGACATATATGCACTCGGCACAAAATAAGGTCGATCTCATCTTCAGGACCGGTAAATTTGAAAGCCGACTCATGACTTGCGATATTCTTGGTGCATGAAAGTAAAGAAACGATTTCCGTTTCACGCATTCGATCTCTAGTGTTGTAACCACAAACTCCGCCAATAAGCGACTTGAACGAACAACAACCTTCCATTTTTTATGTAACAAAGTTGACCGTGTAAGTTAGTGTATTTGTGAAAAACAAAGTCCGAAGCCCCGCCTCTAAGCGAACAATAGGCATCGTGTAATTACCATAAACCAGGTTTTCTTTACTTAGGCTTACTATTTATAGCAGGTACTAAATTTAGCTTTTCAACGAGTATTAGCTTAAGGCCCGATCTCCGCGACTTACATGTAAGAGATTTCGATGTTCACAACAACAAAAAAACTCAGCAGCAGGGTGACGTCTTTTTACTTTCCCCTTCCCCTACCCCCTAAAAAATAACTTTCCATTGTATGATTTGCATTGCGTGACGACTCTCCGTATACAAAACTACGTTGACTGCAACATATGCGTAGTGCCACTTTTAAAAGCATCGATCAGATCTACTGCACCACAAACCGAACAACACTCACAGTCAACTGAACCGCTGAATAAGACGTCACAGTGCGCAAAGATGTCAAACGTTTTATAACGAAGGTTGGTGATAGTTCGCAGATTGACAGGCATTTCATCGGAAGTTATAAATACGACGAGCGACAAGATAACCATAGTAAAATGGTCTTTGGATCTTTCTTCTAGGGCAAATGAGGTTAGAGCATTTGGAAATGTGTACCCATGTACATTTTCCGACCTCATATGGGTTGAATCATATTAAAGTATGCGTGTGACTCGCGACTGGAATGTTGACCGCGAAAGGTCAAATAACTGCATTTTAAAGGACTTTGAAAAGCTTTCGTATCGCTCTCAATCATTTGCCCAAAGAAATTTTTATAGTAGTATTGAGAACATCTTTTCGTAATTCTACCACCCAAAGCTTAATCAATTTGAAGGTTTAGCACATGCTGAAAATTAAATTTACTCACAAAGTACTTTTACTGAAGAGAAATGTATGCTTTCGAAATTAAATTATTTTACACGCAAAGAGGAACGCAGTGTTTACAAAAATCGTTTTGTGAGGTCTTATGAGGTTGAAAAAGAAGATTTTAGTGTTAAAAAGACGAGATTGTGATTCGTTTTTGAATGCAAAGCCCTCAAACTTGTGCAATAATTTGCCGCTAAAAATGACGATTTTAACGGAATTTTGTTATTTGTATTTTTCTCTGAAATAAAAAGATATTTTGCCAAAAAAAGTATCCAGTGATTTTAGTTATAGTCTAGCCTATCTAATATTAAAATAAGGAAGAAATCGAATTTTTCACCCTTGCCGCGAGATTTAGAATTTCTCTGATTTTTACAGACAAGCGCTCTTAAATAGCAAAAAAGACTGGACATGCCCCGTTTATAAATTATCAGTGCCCATATTGACATAGAGAGGTCGACTTTGTTTTAGAATATTATCAGACCAGTGGGTTGATGAATCCATGGAGGGATTAGGGATTAGTAGATGATGGATGGACAAATGAAGAGGGGGGGAGGGGGGAGAGGGGAGGTAGGGGAGGAAGGGTCGGTGGCAGAATGGTTCATCTCATACAAAACTCCAGAGGCTGCCACCACATTAAAAGAGCAGGAAAATGTCTGCATTGCCTTAATGCAAAAAAATTTCTTGGTTGTGTATGGAAAAACCAACAACGACAACATAACGACTAAGAAATACCGTTAGAATTATCGATCAATGAATGCACTTACCAATATCCCTTTTTCCGTAATAACCATTATTATGACAGCCCCAACCTGAGTTACCGCTGTTGTGGGAACCACCGATAGTATTACCACCATTGGTCCAATCACCTTAAACGCTGGGGTTATTCAGATGTGGCGCTGCAAAAGTAATTAGCATTATCTGAAATCAATAGTTGTAAATTTTTTTAAATTTTCTTGAAAAAATATGAGGTTAAGTTGAAGTAGCACTGCACTGAAATATCTAACAATAGGAAACAAATCACTGATGTAATACAGGATGAAATATAACTAATTAATCAAATGGATGGATGGATAGGCAATCAAGTGAAGGGGAGAGGGGGGGGGAGGAGAGGAAGGGGAGCAGGGGATGGTGGCGGGATAGTTGATCTCATACAAAACTCCAGAGGCTGCCCACCACATTATAGGAGCAGGAAAAAGTCTGCATTGTATTGATGCAAAAAGATTCCCTGGTTGTGTATGGAAAAACCAACACCAAAAACATAATGACTAAGAAATACCATTAGAATTATCGATCAATGAATGCACTTATCAATATCCCTTTTTCCGTAATAACCATTGTTATGATAGCCTTAACCTGAGTTACCGTTGACGTGGGAACCACCCATAGTACTACCACCATTGGTCCAATCACCGTAAACGTTGGGGTCATTCGGATGTGGCGCTGCAGAAGTAATTAACATTATCTGAATCAATAGTTGTAACCTTTTTTTAAATTTTCTTGAAAAATTATCGGGTTGAGTTGCAGTAAATAGCACTGCACTGAAAAATGTAACAACAGTAAACAAATCACTGAGGTAATACAAGATAAAATATGGGGTAATTAGTTTGCTCTTTTGGCCTGCGCGCATTTTGCACAAATTTTGAAGCATTCATCAAACCCACATTAGTGTTGTGCTTCTGCAAAGTAAGTTTATCTCATTTTTATTAATAGATTCAATAAACGAGAACTTTTCATTTAGTTAAAATTCAAGAGAGTGAGAGAATTTATCATTGGTAAAACATCAAAAATCTACACACTTTGCAAAAAGCATTAAATAAAATGTTTAAAAATTGCACTTACCAATTAACACTCTGTGATAAGCAGTTGGGTGCAAAATCTGAAAAAAAAATCAAATCAAATTAATGATATGGTAAAAAGCAATCAACACCGAAGAAGGATTGTAGCAAAGGCTTTTGATCGAGTACCGAACGAGCATTAAGCATGACAGAGCTCTTTGCGATTGAGTGAGTAAGTTTGAGTTTAACTCACATAAAAAAAGTAAAAAAACAAACAAAAAAAAAACAGACACACCAAAAACGAAAATAATATGGATGGCTTGTTGTTTGGATCCATAAGGAAGAGTCATGAATAAACACCAAGCAAATACTAGATCGATTACGAGACTCCAATAAAGATTGCTCCGAACGTAAAAAAAAGTATCGTAAACGCTTCCATTTGAAACACGCTAAGCTCTTGTATTACCGCCATTACCTTCCTTTTCAAGAAAGAGCCGGTCTTCATCAATTTTCAAGGGAAATGAATTCACCACCGCCAGAGTCATCAGAAACGCAACAATGGATGATTAGGCATTAAAAATGTTAATAAGTACTGTTTGGTTGTTATAAAAACATTAGATACATAGATAGGTTATTACGGAAAAAGGGATATTGGTAAGTGGCGGTTACAGAATGTGAATACATGGATATGTTATATATGTACTTTTGATTAATAAATAAAGGGGAGAGCGATCCTTGCAGTAATGAACACTACTTAAGCAGTAATGGAAATAAAGTCCGAAATAAGACCGGAAATCACTCAAGTCTCTACGGGATTTGAACCCATGACCTCTGCGATACCGGTTCAGTGCTCCACCAACTGAGCTAAAAAGCCAACTGGGAGCTGGTAATTATGTTTATTCGTGCAAAGAATGAAATTATATCCACAAACACCTCAAAGATTATTTAAACTTGATGAATCGAAAATACAGACTCAGATCTAAGGCCCCTCAACGAGCGAGATTTCCTAGACTTTTCCTAGACTCTCCTCAATCTACTTGTGCGAAATACTTTTCCGAATCAGATGCCAGTCAAAACATAACGCGCTGTTATTACGAAACTAGACGAAGAAAAAAAACAAGTAACAAATCACATGCGAGTAACGAGTTCTCTTTTCGACAACTTGTAATAAATTGTCCAACAAGTACACATATGAGGCTCTCCGTGGGGTTCACCATTAGCCGTAAAACAGCCAACATATTTAGCCGTTAGGCGTAAACATTGACAAATTTTAACCGAAAGTCTTCATGAAATTTAACCATAAAAACTTTTCATTTTATCGCAGTCGAAAGAAATAAACAGCTAGCCGTTAAATGGCCTATGGTTCGGCAGTCCACCCATCGAGCCCCTCAAATCTACCTTCTAAATTTAGTAACAATGCGAAGATATGAAGGCGGTCCAGTACCAATTATCATTTCTAACGCCCAATCGCACCTCATGGTTGACTTCCCATGACAGAAATTGTACCACGTCCCAATTAAGAAGGAGACATCACTTAAAGCTACAAATATTGATCCTAGATTCATGAGTTGATCTATTTATTCTCGATTTTGGCTCTCACAAGATCCGGGAATACAAAGTCCAGACTTTTTCTGAAGGTAATTATCAATTATAAGATTGCAAGGTATTTCCTCGGTTCCATACCATCTGGGCAAGTTAAATGCAATTTGTCTGCAATTTTAGGGCAGGTTTAATTTATTTCAGTGGCATTTCATCCTTTTTTCCGAGCTTTCTTTAATGTTGTCATTTCATAGTTCTTAGACAGAGTGGGTAATGAACACAACTTACGATCAATTCTGTGTTTAGAGTAACACTTTGTTTTGCTCCGATTTTTTTTAAAAGAAAAGCAGAATATGAAGTGCTTTGTTGTGTTTCTGATGACTCTAGTGGTGGTGAATTCATTTCCCTTGAAAAATGATGAAGACTCTTCGTTGAAAAGGAAGGTAATGTCGGAAATACAACAGCTTCGTTTTTTTCAAATGGAATCGTTAAAGATACTTTTTTCACGTTTGGAGAATCTTTATTGGTGTCTCGTAAACGATCAAGGATATTGTTGGTGTTTATTCATTAATCTTTTCTTATGGATCCAAACAACAAGCTGTCCTTACTGTTTTTGTTTTTAAGCTCTTTCACGCTGAAAGTCGGATCGGTACTCGATCAAAAGCCTTTGCCACAATCCTTATTCTGTACCGGTGTTGACTGCTTTTTGACCATATCAGTAAATTTTTTTGTTTTTTAAGATTTTACGCCCAACTACCCATCGCAGAGTATTGATTGGTGAGTGCAATTTTTAAACATTTTTTAGTGCTTTTTGCCAATTGTCAAAAAACAGATTTTTGATGTTTAAGCAATGATAAATTCCCTTCACTCTCGTGAAGTTTAACTACATGTACAGCTCTCATTTATTGAATCTATTAATAAAACCGATATAAACTTACTTTGCAGAAGCACCACACTGATGCAAATTAATTAGCCAAATTTCATCTTGCATTACGTCAGTGATTTGTTTGCTCTTGTTAGATTTTTCAGTGCAGTCCTATTTACTTCAGCTCAACTTTACAATTTTCTAAGAAAATTTTGAAAAAAAGGTTACAACTATTGATTTCAGATGATGTTAATTACTTTTGCAGCGCCACATCTGAACGACCCCGCTCGACCAAATACATGGGGCGTCAATGTTGATTGGCCCAATGGGGGTGTCAATGTCGGTGGAGGGCACAATAATGGTAACCACGGTTGGGGTGTGAATGTTGGTTGGCCCAATGGGGGTGTCAATGTTGGTGGAGGGCACAATAATGGTAACCACGGTTGGGGTGTGAACGTTGGTTGGCCCAGTGGGGGTGTTAATGTTGGTGGAGGGCGCAATAATGGTAACTCAGGATGGGGCTTTAATTTTGGTTCACAAGGAAAAAGGGATATTGGTAGGTGCATTTCGGCATTTATCGATAATTCGAATGTTATCTCTCTGTTGCTATGTTGTTGTTGTTTGTTTTTCCATACACAATCAGGGAATTTTTTGCATCAATACAATGCAGACTTTTTCCTGCTCATATAATGTGGCGGGCAGCCTCTGGAGTTTTGCATGAGGTAAACCATCCCGCCACCAACCCCTTCTCCCCTACCTCCTCTCCCCCCAGCCCCCCCCCCCCCACCCCCCCTTCACAGGAGTGCTTATCCCTCCATTCGATTGATTTGCCATATTTTATCCTATATTACGTCCACTCAGTGATTTGTTTGCTGTTGTTAGATTTTTCAGTGCAGTCACATTCACTTCAACTCAACCTCATAATGTTCCAAGAAAATTTTAAAAAAAGTTACAACCATTGATTTCAGATAATGTTAATTACTTTTGCAGCGCCACATCTGAATGACCCCAATGACTCCCTAATCAATCAACCCACTAGTCTGGTAAAAGTCTGAAACAAAGTCGACCTCGACCAACAGGGGCACTGATAATTTATAAATGGGGCATTAAATGATTAATTTTTTTTTCGGAGTCTTTTTTGCTATTTAAGCTCTGTAAAGAGAATTATACTTTTCATATCGATCTCTTACTTTTGTGAATTCTCTCACATTTCAGTTCCAGCTATGTACGACTTTGGAGAAGGAAAAGGTCAAGGCTCGAATGATATGGAAAAATATGAATGAGACTTGTCCTGACTTGTTCAGCTCCAACACGGAAAAAAAACTTTTAAACTCGATTTTGCAACAGTTGTTGATGATTATAACGATTCAGATATAATTCTGTAATTGCAAAGAACTCGAATAAAAGATTGAAATGGAGCGTAGCTCAATGTTTGCGTAGTTATTTTGTGCTCTTTAGAGGGAGAGTCTTATCGAGCTTGTTATCGGGAGGAGAGGTCAAAAAGTTAAACAGAGATTATAGTTTTAAAATAAAATTTGAAGGCCAATTTCTCGCTTGATATAGTACATGAACGCGCACTTCTAATTGGCTGAAAACGAATGCATTCTCATTCTCTTTACGAGTGCAAAGTTGTAATACGAGTGCAAATTACAAATAGCGCGCGCACTCTTTCAAAATTTCGACTGTACATGTCTTGACTTTCTATGAAGATTTTTCATGTGGATTATTAACAAGTAATAACATGATTTCTCTTGCAAGTTGGTGCAATATGCAATTTTTCAAAGACAACAAATTTCACTTCCCTTGCGGGCTCGTGCAAAAACATCACAGAAATTCAAGAGAGCGATGCCTTCATCAGAAACTTAGCTTGTTAGCTCAGTTCGTAGGGCACTGAATCGGTATCGCAGAGGCCATGAGTTCAAATCCTGTATAGTCCTGAATTTTTTGTTCTTCAGACCTTATTTTACAACTTGCCTAAGTAGTATTCATTATTGCGAAGATCGCTTTCATATTTACCTCTATTTTTGTTGTATGATTTTTCAAGCTTCACCCATAAATTAGTGGTTGCAAAGCTAACTGATGAGGTCTTGATATAAGATAAAAACCTGAATTCAATCGTCTTGAATTACGATATAGTTTGATGCCCAAAAACTAAATTCAAAAATTACATTCAAGGAGATCCTAAAACAGTTTACTGGGGGATCACATATCAACAGACAAGTCGCATTGAATGAATCGAATGTCGAGCGCTTTCAACTGCTGCATAAAAACAAAATACTTGCGAATCCACAATTAACATTTACAGAGATTGTTTTTTTTTCCTTCCTTTGGGACACGATGCCATTTCCTTCATGAGAAGTTAAAACGTGGAATGATCTGGCGGCTTTGAGTGGTTTTGTCCCCTCGGACGTTTCGTACTCATTCAATTCGTACCTATACTAACATCCTCGATCATCCAGATTTTTCGATTATTCGGATTTGCTTCTCTGCTCCAATTTTCTTTTAAATATTAATCTGTTACATTCAAGTTCTCCAAAAAAACCTTTTTTTCCCCCATCAAACAAAACATGGGTAATGAAACTTCCGTTAGAACTGAATTTCTTCCGGTTTCGTAAGCTGTCGATTTTGTTAGAAAAAATTTGACTTGAACTGAAAGAAAAGACAATGTCGACGCTATTTCATTGATGCGGCTTCCAATAAAGATAGAATTGCTAATTGCTGCTAAATTCTGTTCAAATTCAAAGTAAGTATGCCAAGAAGGCTTTATACTTCTAATTGAAGCTTTTTTGAAAATGGGTGAATAGCCATCAGTCTTTTATATTTGTAAATACATATACATATAAATATTTTTTTTCTTCACGTTGTTTCGTTTTTGATAACGTTTTTTAATTATTTTATTATTATTTCTCTAAAATATAAGCTATTTTTACGTGGCTACTCTGAAATTCGGGTGTAAATAAATGATATGCATGTATATGCTGCGTCATTATTTTACAAACTTGATTTACCTGCACAATCAATATTTATCTTCGCTGGTTACGAATTTGAAGTTAGGTTCGAATTGTCTGAGTACGAAACTTCCCTCGGTACGAAACTATTAGATACCATCAGGCATTAATTGTGCTAATTAGCAGTGATTGTCTGTTATAAAAGATTAGATACGTGTATAGCAATATCCATATTCACTCCGTGCTCTTAGGTTCGAATTGCCTAAGTACGAAAGTTCCCTCGGTACGAAACTATTAGATACCATCAGGCATTAATTGTGCTAATTAGCAGTGATTGTCTGTTATAAAAGATTAGATACGTGTATAGCAATATCCATATTCACTCCGTGCTCTTACGAAGCGGGAGAACAGCGTCCAGGATTCATCTCAAGGTAAGGTAACTACTGGATCTGCTCTTGCTCAAGGCCAAGTACCCAGAGATAAACATATGTTATTTGCCGGCTGGGAGGTCCTTATGGTGAAAAACTGTGACCTAGATCTTGAAAATGCTGCCCGAGACCGTAGGCCGAGGGCAGCATTTTCAAGGCCGAGGTCACAGTTTTTCACCATACGGACCGACCCTTAGCCGGTAAATGACATATTTATTTTTTTTAAACTTGACGAAATTCATTCCGAAAGAACCCGAATGATTTAGGACTGTAAATACAGCAAAATCTTCCATAAACTGAACAGTGGGGGAGAACATTTTCATTTGCGTAATGATAAAAGTGATTTAAAAGGCTTCCAAACAAACTTTGAAACGTTATTATACAAGTATCTGTCACAATCTGACACCTTTCAATTAGAGAGCGCGTAAGAAAAGAAAAAAGCGCATGTAAATTTGTAAAAAACAACGAAACTAGTTTGGCAAGGACTATCACCACATTGTTTTCTTCTTAAACAGTCAATGATCTTACGGAAAGTATTATTCACTCTCATCGACGATTAATTTGTGTACGAAGATTTACCTTTTTTCATTCAGTAATCGGCGAGGAAAGTAATTATAAGTAAATTCAAATATTTTGTGTTGAAGTTGTGAGAGTTTGCTCGTTTGTTTGCTGCAATGGCGTGTGAAAATCTGGTCTTTCCTCCGCAAAAACTAAATTCAGATCATATACTCCAACAAGACACAAGGGGATTTCATGCGGCCTTTTCTCATTTAATTCCTTAAGTTTCTGTTGTGCAATTTACGATACAAATTTCCGAATTGAACGGACTTGAAAAGACTCACCGAGAGCGTATATTTGTTGCAGAACTGAAATTAAAACATCGCACGCCTTTACACTACGAACAAATTGTTTGAGAAAATTCAGATATTAAATGAATGAAAGTTCCATCGATCAGTTCAACTGTAGCCAAATATCTTACGTTTTAACTCTCTAGGTACTTTTTGTGAACGATTAAAATCAATTGCAGACGGTTTTTAGGCCGCCTGTCAACCGACGTAATGACATTATTGCTTATACAAAAAAGTCATTCTGAAACGAAAATTTTTCAGTCGACCAAAGTGACTTGAGAGAGAGAAAAGAGAGGATTAATAAGTTATTTATCGGCTTGAGGTAGTGACTGACTTCTTTGCTTAAAAATACTGCCCAGCCGGTAAAACGAGATATATTTATGAAAAATAGCAACGAATGAAGGGATGTACTCGGCGACTCACGAAAGCGTTACCGTTGCCCGTGGGCAGAGATAGGAAAATACTGACCGGGTAAAGAACCAATCAGATTGCAGGATTCGTTACCGTGCCCTCTGAAAAAAAAAAATATATATGTTATTTGCCGGCTGGGAGGTCCGTATGGTGAAAAACTGTGACCGAGGTCTTGAAAATACTGCCCGAGGCCGTAGGCCGAGGGCAGCATTTTCAAGACCGAGGTCACAGTTTTTCACCATACGGACCGACCCTTAGCCGGTAAATAACATATTTATTGTTTTTAAACTTGACGAAATTCTTTCCGAAAGAACCCTAATGATTTATGGACGTAAATACGGCAAGATCTTCCATAAACTGAACAATTTTTGAGTGGGTAAATGGTAGTTAAAATAGAGGTGATGCAAATTTAAGAGAGATGCCTCAGCGAAACATTTTCATTTCCGTAACGATAAAGGTGATTTAAAAGGCTTCCAAACAAACTTTGAAACATTATTTTTACAAGTATCTGTCACAATCTGACACCTGTCAATTAGAGAGCGCGCAAGAAAAAAAAAATCGTGGGAACATTTGAAAACCAACAGAACGAGTTTGGCAAGGACTGTCACAACAATATTTTCTTCAAAATCAGTTAATGATCTAACGGAAAGTATTATTCACTCTCATCGACCATTCATTCATGTACGAAGATTTACCTCTGTTCATTAAGTAAACGGCGAGGAAAGTAATTGTGAGTAAATTCAATTTTTTTTATTTTGAAGTTGTGAGAGTTTGCTCGTTTGTTTGCTGTAATGGCGTGTTTAACTCTGATCTTTCCTTCACAAAAACTAAATTCGAACGGCACACTCCAACGAGACACAAGGGAATGTAATGCGGCCTTTTCTCAAAAAATTCCTTCAATTTCTGTTGTGCAATTTAAGGTACAAATGTCCAAATTGAACGGAATTGGAAAGACTCACCAGGAGCGTATATTTGTTGTAGAACTTAAATTAAAACTTCGCTCGGTCTTTCACTATGAACAAATTGCTCGAGAAAATTCAGATATTAAATGAATGAAAGTTCCATCGTTCAGTTTAACTGTAACCAAATACCTCACGTTTCAACTTTCTGGGTACTTTATGTGAACGATTAAAATTAATTGCAGACGGTTTTTAGGCCGCTTGTCAACCAAAGTAATGACACTATTGTTTATACAAATTCATTCTGAAACCAATATTTTTCTGTCAACCAAAGTGATTTGATAGAGAGAAAAGAGAGGATTCATAAGTTATTTATCGGCTTGAGGTAGTGACCGACGTGTTTGCTTAAAAATACTGCCCAGCCGGAAAACGAGGTATATTTATGAAAAATGACAACGAAAGTTGGGATGTACTCGGCGACTCACGAAAGCGTTACCGTGGCCCGTGGGCAGAGATAGGAAAATACTGACCGGGTAAAGAACCAATCAGATTGCAAGATTCGTTACCGTGCCCTCTAAAAAAACAATAAAAGTGATTACTCATCTGACGTGTTTTATTATGATTTTAGTTTTCATAAACAGAATATGAAGCGCTTTGTTATGCTGCTGGTTACTCTGGCGGTGGCGAATTCATTTTCCTTGGAAAATGGGGAAAACGCTGCGCTGAAAACGAAGGTAATGTACTACCACAAGAGCTTCGTGTGTTTCAGATGAGCTATCACATTCATAGCGTTAACGACATTTATTTTCACATTTGATGCAACGTCAGAAATAATGCAGGAGTGTCTTATATTATTTCAACGGGTCTAAAAAAAACTATTGATTAATTTTTGGCCTTTTATTTCATGATGTAAACTGAATCAATCAAAAAGCATTGCGGTTTAAATGGCAACTTGGTTTTCGAAAGTAATCAGGGATTGTACCGACTCTGAAGAAGAGCTAACACTCGAAACTTCAGCTTTAGAAACTCTTTATGGAGATCGATTTCCATAAAACCAATTAATCATGTGATATCCCTCACCAACGCAGCAACACAGATTCTTTAGAAAATTACCGTCTTTATTCGGGGACCGCATTAGCTTTGCTTCGCTTCTCCTTGTGTGTGGTCTAAGACATTTACGACAATCTATCAGCCAATCAAATGCAAAACTAAAACCAATCACAACTTGATTATTTCCCGTTTATTCCCGCATTAGACAGTTTATCTGTTTATACCTCGAGTTTTCATTGTATTGTGTTGTGTTATTTATTTTGATTTCCTTTTTTGTTCTTGTTGTTGTTCCATGATACTCAATCAAGACATCTTCGCTTTAAGTCTTTCTTAGTGTCGATAGCTTTTAGATGATATCACTAAATCGTTGTTTATCATTACCACTAACATTGACAAGACCATTTTAATTTAAAGGTTCTGGGTCCTAGTGTACTAGATGCTGGTGATCGCAGGATCCTACCGAAGATACTCACGACTGGTAAGTTCATTTCAACTTTTTTTCTGACACTGAGCAGATTTTTTTAAAGTCAAAGTTGAACAAAGATACCCCCCTTCCCCCCCCCTTCCCCCCCCCCCCCTCACACACTCACATGTCGTTTAAGTGCAGTTTTCAATTCTTCTGGATTTGCAGAAGAAAAATTGGATCTATGAATGTAGCTGAGATAAACCTTCTCTCTAAAAGCACTGCACCGGTGTGAATTTGACGCATAGATATCAGTGCTCCAAAAATTGTGCGTAACTCGTGCGGGCCAGAAGAGACAACTATTAACCAATACTGCTACATCAGTAATTAGCTGTTGTTAGATATTCGTTCAAATTTGTTATTTTCAAAAATTAAAAATGGAGCAATAACAATTTCAAACGTTATCAATTACCTTTGCAGAAACCCGTTTCGCTCGACAAAGTAGTGAGGACAGCAATGTTGGTCGGTCATCAATGGATGCCAGTGTCAGCGGAGGACAAAAAAATAGTCAACAGGATTGGGGCATCAATGGTAAACGAGGTTGGGGCATCAATGGTAAACGAGGTTGGGGCATCAGTGGTAGTTATCATCGAGGCAATTGGGGCGTCAGTGGTAGTTATCAGCATAACAATGGCAGATCGAGTGTGGGCATCAGTGGTAGTTATCAGCGTAACAATGGCAGATCGATTGTGGGCATCAGTGGCGGATTGGGGAGGAACAATGGCCGACCGAATTATCGAAAGAAATTTGGTAAAAATGGTTGTTGTTGTTTTTGTAGGCTATAAACAATCCCTCCTTGCGACGAAGTCCGTTGAGCGAGTCCAAAAATTTCAGTGAGACAAAAAAATGAAGTTAGCGCGCCGCGGGCAGTTTTGGGAGTGTGGTGCATCACTCTTTAAAACTCCCCTAACCCCACCCCCGTTGTTTATCTATCCATCCATCCATAAATCTTTCCATTCATCTACTAATCCATCCTTTCATTCATGCACCCAATATTCTGGTAATGGCTGGCAATTTCGTGATAAAAACAAGAAATCAGGGGTTTAGATAAGTAAGACCCCTTCTTATGGTTGGGCGCACTGATAATTGGCAACGGAAATTGAGTCCTTTTTTAGGCATTTAAGCTTTTTAAAGAGAGCCACACTTTTCAGGTCCGAGTCCCTCACGCTAGCGATTTTTTTTCATATTTCAGACCCACAGGTGAACTACTTAGGAGGAAGTAAAGGTCCACGTCAGAACGGTATGAGAAAATATGAATGAAACCTGTGCTAACTTAAATTTTATTTTCTTCATAAATTTCCAGTTCCATATCGATCTCTAATTTTGATCAATTCTCTCACACTTCAGGCCTACCTTACAACATTCGGAAGAAATAAAGGTCAACGCTCCAATGATATGGGGAATGTAAAGAAGAAAGTGTCTTAATTTGTTAAGCTTTAGTAAGAAACATAGCACAGACTCGATTTTGTAACAATACTTAATAATTCTAATGATAAAGAAATGGCAAAAGAAGCAAAGAAAGGATTATAAAGGAGCAAAGTTCGGTGTTTGCGTATTTATTTAACCCTTTATACCTTAGTATCAATATTCATATTCTCCTGACTTCTCTCTTTCCATTTCATATGGCACTGAAAAGGAGAATTTTATTGACAATCAGGAGCTTCTCAAATTGGTGATCATTTCCTTTATTCTCATGACCTTAATGTTTGATTCAAGGGTGAAATCGTAAAGAGAAATCAGAAACCGGTCACCTTGAGGGGCAAAAGGTTAGTGCTGGTTTGGGAGGGTCTTCGCGTATCTCCGAATTTAAAGGAACGAATGAACAAGTTAAATAGAGGTTAGGGTTTCAAAAATGGATTTGAGTGTAAGTTTTCGCCTTAAGGTCTCCGAGAGTTGCTTGCAGATGCTTATGAGGCTCTGCGTACTGGTTTATTCACAATTATGCCCCTCGATAAAAATTAAACTGATAAATATGGTTTTTCATCAGGGTTTAAAAGGCGACTATAACTGGTTAATAACCGTATTTATTATATAGCTGGCGGCGCCCCTGGGAAATACGAAGCGAATCCTGTTTCCTGATTGGCTGCCTGAGTGGGTAGGATGGGCCCATCTTTCCCACTTTGATCTTGCCCCAAAAAAAAGCGCGTGGAGCGGACTTACAATGTTCGCAACCTTTGCACAATTTCGGCGCAAAAAGCGGCAGAAGACAGTTAAATGTCGCATATCGATGTTCAGTCCCATTACATTTTCCCCAGTGTTTTCCTCTAGCTGAGCATCAGTGATCGTTAGCTTTATGTCCCACATTTCCACAACAAAAACATTTAACATTCCTTGTGCTCGGGCCTCCTCTGTGATCCACCTTTCCACCCATACCATTAACCCTGTTACTTGCATTGCTTGCTCCTTCAATCGAACGGGCCTGTTACTCAGACTCTTCCATAGCACGGGCAATTTCTCTCAATTGTGGCAGAGTCAAGGCTTAACTCTTCTGAAGTAACTTTCGACGAAGTTCGTGTGACAAACTTACTAATAGCTTGATCACGAATTTACTACCCTACAGCGTTTGCGTCTCCAAATTCACAGGTTTGGGCTTTCTGTCTCAATCTGGTCACAAACTGTTTGACGGTTTCGTTAGTTTCACGAAAACAAAGCCTTTCGTACGGAACATTCGCTTACGCTTACGGTTTGAAATATTTATTTAACGTCGCCGTCGCTTTCTGGTAGTTATCCGACCCTCCTTCTTCGTTTAACATGAAATAAATATCTTGAACATCTAATCCAGCAGTATGCAGCAATAACGCCTTCTTCTGATCGACATTTCGAACTCCTCTTCCCTTTGCAAACCACTCAAAAGCTCGCAGTCATCTTTCCCAGCGTGCGGAGATACCAGCAGTTTCAGGGCAGTCAAATGGCTTTAAAAACTGTATATCGCTTAAATATACACTTGACATCTCGAACAAAAGCTACTTACGACCGTCCTCGTCGCCAAAATGTAGTGCATTTACGGATTTGACACAAACAGTAAAGAACACCTTTGAAAGGAATCCAACAAGTTGTTTTAATTATTAACATCGCAACACGCATGCTCCGATATACAAACAAGGGGGTGGAGAGGGTACAATTAAACATTGGCCGTTTTTATGCTAGAGGACGCATTATCCGTCCAGACGGATAATGCGTCTCTTGTGGTATGCGTCTAGTGTAAAGACGGGACGAATAACAAGACGAACTACGAAAGACGAACGAGATATTCCGCGCGGCGAAAAAAAAAGAATGGGCACTAGTGTGCCTTGTTTGGCGGTAAAATTTAAAGATGGCGGCCGCGCTTGAACTTCTCAAATTTTTTTCCCGTAAGAGAAAGGCAGAACAAGAGTTTTTAGGTGACCAATATAGGTTAAAGGAAGAAATGGCAAAGAAACGTTTTCGTAGGGAGATGGAGTTCGAAACTGAAGCTTCACAGCCCGCTGTTATGTCAGCAATCGTGATTACAAAAAGCGACAGAAACGAGCGTGGTCCTGATGAGTTGAGGAACGGAAATTGGTGGACAGACGGATATCAAAACTGGGATGAAGAATCTTTCAAGAAAAGGTTAAGGGTGTCTCGAGACACTTTTGAATTTATTCTAAGCGAAATTAAAGACCTTATCGTGAAGGAGCCCACTCGCATGAAGCCTCACCCTACTCCGCCTGCTACCCAGTTGGCTTTATGTCTATACAGACTAGCACACGGGTGCACGTTTTTGATCGTTGGAGATCTCTTTGGGGTTGCAGAATCAACTGCTCACATCATTTTCCAAGACGTTTGTAAGGCCATTGTGGGATGTTTGTATGACAGATTCGTTTACCTGCCAAGAAATCTACAAGAGTGGAGTCAAGAACTGGAAAATTTTCTGGGAAATTAGGAGTTTCCTTGTGTTGGGGCGTGGGATGGGTTTCATGTTTACGTAAGCACTAAACTTAAGAACTTTTACAGTTACAAGAAGAGGTATTCAGTTACAAACATGGGATTCATTGGTTATAACAAGCGTTTTATGTGGGCTGCAGTGGGCGCCCCAGGATCCACACATGACTCTAGGCTTTTAAGAAGTTGTGGTATTTATTCTGACATCGAATCTGGTCACGTGCTTCCTGACAGGTCTTTGAATCTTGACCCTCATGGGGAGATTCCGTTTACCACTGTGGGTGATTCAGCCTTTCCCAACCATTCCTGGCTTCTAAAACCATACAAAGATGGGACAAGGGTACCTAAGCAAAGGTATTTTAACAGGAGACTTTGCTCTGCAAGGGTAGTTTCTGAACATGCTTATGGAATGTTAAAGGGGCGGTGGAGAATTCTCTACAAAAAGATAGAATGTCATTTAGACAACATTTCCCTCATCATCATGACCTGCATTGCTCTCCATAATCTTTGCATCCACCGAAGTGATCCCTGTAACCCCAGGTGGAGACTTCAGGTCAATGAACTCAATCTGATTCGAAATGGAGATGCCCAAGCTGATGATGGAAATACAACAGGAGAAGCCGTTGCCAATTGGTTGTGGGATATCAGAGAGGAAAGAAATGCAGCCCCTTGATTCTGTATTCAAATTAATAACAAAGGCAAAAACTGAGAAACTGATCTTTACTTGATCCTTAGCAGATTTGATGGAAAACAGGTTTTGTTACATGTAAATAGATTCAAATTTGATATTCAAAATATTTTTCAAACATTTTCCCTTCACAATAGATATAGGAAATAATATTTGTTGATACATTAAGTATGAACCAGAAGTTTTGCTTTCCTTTCATCCATTAGTGTAAAAATTACTGCTATTTCAAGTTATTTTAAGTAATCTGGAAGTAAAATACTCTTTGCTAAAGCAACCAAACAACTAGATAAACTGGTAAAAAGGGGGGAGTAGGACAAAATCATAGGGAGGGGGGTCAGGTTTATTTTTTTATATGAAAGGGGATGGATTATTCTTGAAGGCAGTATAAAATGACATGTATTAAGGCAAAAATAGGAGGACAAACAAAAACAACAAAAATGAACATGAAGTTCTTATATCAACTAAACAAAAACAGCACAAAAGAAATACTTAATTGTCATTCTCAAAAACCGAGGTTGGTTAAAAGCTTGAGACTGCTTAACAGTCTGATATGAATTATTGGCTTGAAATATTATGATGAAAGACTTGAACTGGTATTTTTACCTACTTGACATAAGTTTTTACATCATTTCAAGTCTTTCAATGGTATTTCCAACCAATTCATGACAGTCCAAAGCAAAACAGCCTTAGTTTCAAAGAATAACAAGTATTTTTGCTGCTGTTTTCTTGTTTATTTGTTGTTGGAACTTCTTGTTAACCTCATCCTCATAGAGGGCATACTGGGGCGGGGGGTGGGGGGGGGGGGAGTCATAGCCTAAAAAATAACATTTATTTGAGGGGTGAGTCAAAAAGTAAATGAAAAATTTTCAGGGGTGGGTCAAGAATAAAACTTATTGCTTAAAAAAAATTCCCTCCCCCACCCTTTACATAAATAATGACCAGTCCCTAACCAATACATCCAATTCTATAGAAGTGTTATAAAGTTGTAGTTCCGTTAAACTTTGTAACAATGGCTTGTTTCTATTACAGAACAGTAATGATGTTAGTGTCTGGATCACTGGTTACATTTTGGTACCTTTATCACAACTGACAATAAATGGATTACAAGTAAACACAACTGCCTGTAATAACATGTCTGAGGTTTCAAAACGCAAGAGGGAAGCTCATGCCCCCTTAAATTCACAGTATTGCTCAATAAAGATAAGTGTGATAGAGGACCCTGTCTATAGAAAAGAAAAGTCCACCACCAACTCCTCCATAAACATGAGTCCCCCACCCTTAATGGAACTCTTGCTAATACCAACGCATGGATCTTTGATCATTCTGGCTATCCATGTCTAAAATGTGGCTATCTTGGCTACCACTTGCCACTTGATTGGTTGGAGGGGTATGGCTATATGGCATTGGATTGTAATAAGGTACAAGAGCCTGCACAGGCATTGTTTGTTGTTGGAGATGCTGCTGTGCTCCTTGGGGTGGAGGATTTGAATATTTCATGATGATTTGAAGCATCTTTAGCTCATGCTGCCTATTCAATTCGGCTTGCTCTTTCTGAAAAGCAAGAAATTCAGCATGCCTTTCTTTGTCTGCTTCCATCATCTTTTCACAACGCTTTTGCTGTGATTCTCCAAGTGCGTGAAAACTCTTTGCGATCTCATTTATGGCCTGGGACTGACTTCTTACTCGTTTGTTACGACCTAATGGTTTTACGTCCAATGAATTTTTTAAAACTTTCCTTTTAACACCTTCGGTTCCACTCTCACTTGCGGAGGTTAACTCTTCCTCACCATCATCTTCCTGATAACTGCTATGACTTGTTTCTGTCTGCTCTTCGTCACTGTCTGTGTCTGAATTCTCATGAGACAAAACATCTCTTGCTTTGGAAGCAATTTCCAGGTTACCATGGGTGTCCGAAAAAATTGGATTTATGATTTTGTACCACTCAGGCTCTTCAATTGGTGACTTACCACTACCTTTCTTGATGCGATCCGTGTATTTACGCCATTGATCTTTTATCCACTTAAATTTCACTCGAAGCTTTTCAACATCAATTCTCAGATGAGTTAAAGCCTTTTTCGATTTAGACTGACGATGTTCTCTGTCATTTTCTTCTTTAAATTCTTCGGAGGATATGCGCTCCTCAAAGGCTTTCTTTATATCCTCGAAGACAGGTTTGTTTGCAGTCTTCTTCAACGCAAGCGTGTCCAGTTTGTAAGCAAACTCGTTTGTTTCGTCTGCCAGAACAAAGGCGAAGTACTTGAGCTCTGTTTCTGTCCATGGTCGACTTCGCTCTTTTGCACTTGACTCCGCCATGTTGCTTTCTTGGGCGGATAACCGCTGGCTTTTTTCCGACACGGTCTCATTTCTTAACGTTATTCGTCCGTTGCCCGTCTTTACACACAAAGACGCATTATGCGTCCAGACGAACTACCTTTCGAAGTGCGTCGTTCAAGACGCATTTCAAATGAAAGTTCGTCTAGACGTATAATGCGTCTTATGCCCGTCTTTACACGAGAGACGCATAACCGGACGAACTACAAATGTTTGCCCAAGTTCGTCCAGACGGATAATGCGTCTCTAGTATAAAAACGGCCATTCAAAAACTCTACAATAATACTTTCCGTTCGATCATTGACTGTTTTTGAAGAAAACACTGTCGTGACAGTCTTTGCCAAACTAGTTTCGTCTTTTTTTAAAAGTGAACATGCGTTTTTTTTTCTCTTACGGGCTCTCTAATTGACAGGTGTCAGATTGTAACAGATACTTATGAAAATAATGTTTCAAAGTTTGTTTTGAAAGCCTTTTAAATCACCTTTATCATTATGCAAACGAGAATGTTTCGATGGAGCATCTCTCTTTAATTTGCGTCACCTCTATGACTCGCTCAAAAATTGTTCAGTTTATGGGAGATCTTGCCGTATTTACAGCCCTAAATCATTTGGGTTCTTTCGGACAGAATTTCGTTAAATTTTAAAAAATAAATAAACATGTTATTTACAGGCTAAGGGTCGGTCTGTATGGTGAAAAACTGTGACCTACGGCCTCGGGCAGCATAATCAAGACCTCGGCCGCAGTCCATACGAACCTCCCAGCCAGCAAATAACATTTACGTATTTCTAATAAAGTTCGGATATAACGCGTGCAGTCATTAGTTGAAAGAGCGTGCTCTATGAGAGTATAGAGCATAGAGCTGAGCTAAAGCTGTCACCCCATCTGCCAAATTGTACTATGTTTGACCTTTTCCGGGACTTCTCTCTGGCTTTTTTTCGTTAATTGAAAGTGAAATTTCGGAACAAGAGAGCCGGCAAGTAGCAACAGAAGAACCAAACAAAGGTTTTTAAAAAGGCCAAGCGCCGTAATTTACGTTATTATAACGTGAGCAGGGACAAAAATCCTCAAGGAGAAAACGAAATGGACAGTCCGAGTTTTAGAGGTTTTCACGCTTAGTTAGATGGCAAGCAAGCAAGATGTACAGTCCGAGTTTTAGAGGTTTTCACGCTTAGCTAGATGGCAAGCTTATGTACGGTAATAAAAATCAAACACAGCTAACACTCGTATAGTAAGTAAAGTTTCCTGATCAAAAACAAAACAGAACAAAACAGGAATGATGAAAAAAATAACCAAACTGGAATAACTGTTAAAATTCATACTAATCATGCCGATGTCAGAGCGACTGCGATCACGCCGAGGTCCATCGCGGCTAGCTCATGATCGCGATCTTCGGTCATCGCAAAGCAAGCAAGGCTCAGGAACTACATCGGGCGCATTTCGAGTGAAAGAATAATAGCCTGCTCTGATATCCTCTCCGATGCGCTGTCATCCCGAGCGATCTTTATGTTCCGGTGAATTCGGCTGTCGTTCGTTCATAAAACACTCGCCTTGATTTGTTTGTTTTCTACTTGTCATGTGAAAAAACTTGCGTGTTTTTATAAGCCACAATTCGGCTGAGTTTCATTAAACATTTCACTTTAAGATTCTGTATTAGAGACTAAAAAACTTTAGGCAGAGGTGTTAAATTAGACCTGCCGAACTATTGAATTTAGTTTGTAAACTATTACAGAATGTGAACTATTGATGGTTTTTGAACTTTGATGATTTGACATTTTTGACAGCTTTAGTCTTGTACAGCCGATCGGATTATTTGAACCATTCTAACAAGGATTCTGATTGGCTTATTGTAGCATGCTTTATGAGAGTATACAGCATGCTGACGACACTGTTGTTCGCTTTGGAAATAAAGTTTGTTTTGAAAATTGAAAGTAATGCTTGGGAGTTTGCTTGGGGAATTTAAAGAATTCTTTATTATAAAACAAATAAAGAAGCCTTAACTGTGCTGTTTTAAAACACTTAGGAAGCCAGTAGAGCACTCAAGAAGTGGAGAGAAACACAAGACGTAGTCGAGTGTTTCTCCCTACACTTACAAATTGCCTAAATTTAGGTTCGAACCGTACAGGTACGAAACTATCTTATGTACGAAACTATTAGATAAGTGTTTAAGAGGTTCTACTAAATATTGTTTCCCATGTCAAGTATGTTTAAAGCAAGTATGATGAAAAGAATATTTGCATATATATTTCCAATTGCAGCATTTTTGAAAATAAGAGTATAGCTATAGGCCTTTTATATATGTTAATACATATGCAAATAAATATTTTTTTCTTTCGTTTTTGATAACATTTTTATTTATTTCATTATTATTTATTATTATTAAAACACTTAGGAAGCCGGTAGAGCACTCAAGAAGTGGAGAGAAACACAAGACGTAGTCGAGTGTTTCTCCCTACACTTCTTGACCTTTGTACACAAACGATATTTGTTTTCGTTGGTTACAAATTGCCTGAATTTAGGTTCGAACCGTACAGGTACGAAACTATCTTATGTACGAAACTATTAGATAAGTGTTTAAGAGGTTCTACTAAATATTGTTTCCCATGTCAAGTATGTTTAAAGCAAGTATGATGAAAAGAATATTTGCATATATATTTCCAATTGCAGCATTTTTGAAAATAAGAGTATAGCTATAGGCCTTTTATATATGTTAATACATATGCAAATAAATATTTTTTTCTTTCGTTTTTGATAACATTTTTATTTATTTCATTATTATTTCTCGAAAATATTTGCTAATTTTATATAGCAACTCTGAAATTCGGGTTTAAATAAATGATATGTATGTATGTGTTGTGTCATTATTGTACAATCTTAACCTACGTACAAAATCGATATTTGTTTTCGCTAGTTACAAATTGTCTGAATTTAGGTTCGAACCGTACGGGTACGAAACTGATACACACTATCAGGCATCAACAGTGCTAATTAGTAATGTTTGGATGCTATAAAAGATTAAATACGTACATAGCATTATCCATACTCACTCCGTGCTCTTACGAAGCAGGATAACAGCGTCCAGAATTCATCTCAAGGTAAGGCAACGACTGGATCTGCTTTTTTTCTTGGTTCTGTATTATCTGACTTAATTCATGACTCAGTTCATTAAGTTATATTACGAACAAATTTAAAAGAGGTCAAATCTATTTCCTTTCCTTCCTCTACTTTCTTCATACTTAATTATTCGCCGTAGTCAGCCATATAAGAATTTAGGACTAATTCTGTGACTTAAGTAACCTTGGAGCCTGTGGTTTAAAATCAAGAATTTGACCCGTCTATTCCAACAAAGCGACCAAGAATGTTGCCGCTGCTCCCACATGGAATGTAAGTCTGTTGAAAGTTATCCCTTTCAGCTTTTTGGGGGTTCCAATGTTCCATATCTACGGGTAATCGAATTGTATTTAGTATTATGAAAGCGCAGAGCATCACTAAAAGGGATGTCTTCCCCATAAGCAAAATTCGGGATAGATGATCACATAGTCCTGGATACTTCAATGGTCACAACTTCAGTGAGAACTAAGTCAACCAAGTACCCAGAGATAAAAGTGATTACTCATCTGACGTGTTTTATTATGGTTTTAGTTTTCATAAACAGAATATGAAGCGCTTTGTTATGCTGCTGGTTACTCTGGCGGTGGCGAATTCATTTCCCTTGGAAAATGAGGAAAACGCCGCGCTGAAAACAAAGGTAATGTACTACCACAAGAGTTTCGTGTGTTTCAGATAAGCTATCATGTTTATAGCGTTCACGACATTTATTTTCACATTTGATGCAATTTTCAATTAAGTGTCAGAAATAATGCAGGAGTGTCTTATTTTATTTTAACGGGTGTAAAAAAAACTATTGATTAATTTTTGGCCTTTTATTTCATGATGTAAACTAAATCAATCAAAAAGCAATTGCGGTTTAAATCAGGTATTGCGTCGACTCTGACGAAGAGCTAACACTCGAAACTTCAGCTTTACAAACTTTTTTATAGAGATTTCCATAAAACCAATTAATCATGTGATATCCCTCGCCAACGCAGCAACACAGATTCTTTAGAAACTTACCGTCTTTCTTAGTGCTGATTGCTTTTAGATGATATCCTTAAATCGTTATTTATTATTACATCTATTATTGACGAGACCATTTTAATTTAAAGGTTTTGGGTCCCCGTGTACTAGATGCTGGTAATCGCAAGATCCTTCCGAAGATACCCGTGGTTGGTAAGTGCATTTCAACTTTTTCTACCGCTTTAGTTTTGCAAAGTGTCACTATGCAGTTTTTTTTTTTTTATGTCAAAGTTGAACAACGATAATCCTCCTCACTCACTTGTAGTTTAAGTGCAGTTTTTTAATTCTTCTTGATTTGTAGAAGAAAACTTGGATCTATGAATATTATGAATATAGCTGAGATAAACCTCCTTTCTGAAAGCATTGCACTGATCAGTGTGGGTTTAACGCATAGATATGAGTGCTCCAAAAATTGTGCGTAACTCGCGCGGGCCAGAAGAGAAAACTATTAACCAATACTGCTACATCAGTAATTCTTTGTTGTTAGAGATCGGTTCAAAGTTTTCATTTCCAAAAAGAAAAATAGAGCAATGACAATTTCAAACGTTATCAATTACCTTTGCAGAAACACCTCTTACTCCACAGAGTGCTTGGGACAGCAATGTTGGTCGGTCATCAATGGATGCCAGTGTCAGCGGAGCACAAAAAAATAGTAAACAGGATTGGGGCATCAATGGTAAACGAGGTTGGGGCATCACTGGTGGTTACAATGGACGCAATTGGGGCGTCAGTGGTAGTTATGGGAGTAACAATGGCAAATCGAGTTTGGGCATCAGTGGCGGATTGGGGAACAATGGCCCACCGGGTTGGCACGTCGGTTTCGGTTATCACAAGAAATTTGGTAAACGTAATTGTTATTGTTGTTGTTGTTGTTGTTGAAGAGTACGAACAGTCCCTCCTTTCGGCGAAGTCCGTTGAGCGTCTCCAAAAAATTCAGTGAGACAAAACTCCTTACACACCACCCCCGTGGTTCAGCTATCCGTCCATCCATCCATCCTTCCATTCATCTACTAATCCATTCATCCATTTACGCACCCATTTGTCTGGTAATGACTAGCAATTTGTAAAAACGAGAAAATTAAATAAGGTTAAAGGTTAAAAGGTTAAATAAGACCCTTTCCTTTAGCTGGGTGCACTGATAGTTGGCAAAAGATATTAAGTGCTTTTTTCGGGCGTTTAAGCTCTTTAGAGAGAGAGCTATACTTTTCATGTCCGAATCTCTTACACTGGTGATTTTTTTTTTATATACATTTCAGACCCACAGGTGAATTACCTATCGGGAAGTCAAGGTCGACGCCAAAACGGTATAGGAAAATATGAATGAAAACTGTGCTAACTTAATTGTTTCTTTTTTCAATTAATTTCCAGTTTTATATCGATCTCTAATTTTGGTAAATTCTCTCACATTTCAGGCCCACGTTACAACATTCGGACGAAATAAAGGTCAACGCTCCTATGATATGAGGAAATATAAAGAAGAAAGGGTCTTAATTTACTAAACTTTAGTAAGAAACGTAGCATTTGGACTCGATTTTGTAACAATACTCAATAATTTTAATGATAAAGAAATGGCACTAAGGAGCAAACAAAGGATTAAAAAGGAGCAAAGTACGGTGTTTGCGTATTCATTTAAACCTTTACACCTTAATATCAATAATTATATTCTCCTGACTTTTCTCTTTAAATTTCGTATGGTACAGATAAGGAGAATTTTATTGACAATCAGGAGCTTCTGAAATTGGTGATCGTTTCCTTTATGCTCATGACCTTAATGTATGATCCAAGGATGAAATCGTAAGGAGAAATCAGAAACTGGTCACCTTGAGGGGCAAAGGATTAGTGCTGGTTTGGGAGGGTCTTCGCGTATCTCCGAACTTATAGGAACGGATGAACAATTTTAATAGAGGTTAGGGTTTCAAAAATGATATCTTAGTGTAAATTTTCGCGTTAAGATCTCCGAGAGTTACTTTCAGATGTTTATGAGGCTCTGCGTTCTTTAAGGTTCATACACAATCATGCCCCTCGACAAAAATTAAACTGATGAATATGGTTTTTCAAGCAAATCCTGTTTCCTGATTGGCTACCCGAGCGGGTAGGATGGGCCCATCTTGCCCACTTTGATCCTGCGCAAAAAATAAAGTGCATGGAGCGAACTTACAATGTTCGCAACTCTTGCACAATTTCGGCGCAAAAAGCGACAGAAGACAGTCAAATGTCGTATATTAATGTTAGGATTCGTCCACTTTTAAACTTTCCCAGGCCTTGAAAATGATATTGTAAGATTGCATGACTTTCGAGGTATTTCCTAAACCGAAGAACCCTACATGATTTATATGTAAACAGAAGTGTGCTGTTAGTCTGTTATAAATTGCACCTTAAAAGAAAAACTGAGGATGGTTCATCGCGGGCTGGTAGGACAAATTCTAAACAGCTTTGTCTCTGCCACAATAAGGTTAAATACTTAAAAAAAAATGTCTTTATCTGGCCTTGAATCATTACACATCCTAATTTTAAAAACGTTGCCATGGAAAAGAGCTAGTAGAAATAAAAACACAAAAAGGCAAATAAGGAGTCATTAGCATATAAATTACCTTCTCATGATCTAAAAAGTTTTTTTTTTCTCTCTCATTTTTATTTTAAATCAACGGTGTTATCGACAGCAAGGATTTATTTCTCTCTAGGAGAAAGTTAGACTTCCTTAATCAAATTCCTCTTTGGCTTTTTCCCTTTTTTTCCAATACATTTCTAGCTGTTAGCTTTTTTCTTTTTCAACAATCAACAGTCACATTATTATTCGAAATTACCTCTAAAGTTCTGTGTGGCTTATTCCATTCTTTGAAATGTATTTTTTTTAATTTCTGTCGTTTTCCATGACAACAACGTTGAAATTTGAGGTTACTTTTCGCTGTTACAAAAAAATCCCGTCTAAATGGCCAATGACGATGGAAAATTATGCTCTATAAATAAAGGCGAAAACATGAATAGAAAATTATGCAATGCTTGAAATTTCACACTTGTAATTCATTGAATAAACAGACGCTTCAAGCTGTATTGGGAGAAAACAAATAACTGCGTGTTTTCCCGCTGATAAGCGAAATATTTTTTCCTTTTACCTCTCCAAGTCCACGATATATAAGATTGATTCATAGGGAAATAATAATTTATTCTTTGTTGCATGCAAAGGTTTCGTATAATTTCATATAAACCCAGAGACCTCGGGCTAAGTAATTAAGTACCTTGTATGACATGTTTACGGGGCTGCTGTAATACGAGTAGAACTCCTAATTTGGCCTGAATTTTGGGTTCACTATCTAAATCTTGGGTGTAAGAAGTCACTATATTCTCTCGACACTGAAATCTTCAACATGGTACGGGCGTTAGCGATACGCATGCAATTTCTATTTGTGCTATTAACAATTTTCGCTATTCTAATTTCATATCATTGATAAAGAGGTAGCGCCCCAAGAGGAAATTAGATTCTCCCAATCAACTCCTGGTAGCCTGGCTTTTTTATATCTCTTAATTAATTTTTGTTTTTAACCTTTTTTTTTTACAACATTTTTGTTAAGAGCAATTCTTCCCATTATCTATTGCAACATCGTTCAACGACCCAGTGATGGAATAATTGTGCACTGCAAATATTGGATAGCAAAACCAAATATGCAATGTAAATGAAGAGCTTCAAATTTCTCATTGTTAATTCATTGAATAAACTACATCTCAAGCTTTTGAAACAAATAACTAGCTGTTTTCTTACAAGATGGTAATGCCTCGCTAGTGAAATGGTTCCTTTTTCCATTTTTTTTTCTCTATAAGACTGAGCCGTTCGGAACTTTATCCTATGTAGTAAGCAAAAGTTAAAAAAAAAAAGTTCTTACAAACCCAATTACCTTGAGCCAAGAATAAACCTCGCATGAAATACATATGGGGCTGAAGTATGAGACGGGGGGGGGGGGGTGGTGTGGGGTTCTTATTTGGCCTATATGGAATGTGCTGGAAAACTATTACGGTCTCAGGATACAACATTTGTGATTGATAAGCGGGTGTATAGCATTTCACTAAATAAAGCCTCTTGAAAATTAATACGTATCTCTGGACCAAAACTTTTAAACTAGGTGCGAGCCTAATGGATACGTGGTCATAAACGTTTTTCTTAACTTAACCTCACTGCAAATGCAACATCATTATTTAAAAAGGAAAAAAAAAAGATTGACGGCGCAATCGTACTAAAATTGTTCTTAAGTGTCTCCCTACACCTTCTGTCTTGGATCCTATAATTAAAACTCTCTTTCGAGACCTGCTGTGTCTATTTTGGCCCCGGCGCTGATCGACGAGAGCATTTGTTGACCCATTGTGTAAAAACTGGGAAAGTTTACCATTTGTAACAGCTTCTCTTTATGGTAAATTCATATCAAATGCTCGACAAGACTTTTATATTCGTTCAAATAAAATGCCACCTGCTAGCAGACAAGAAAAGCCACTTCAAGACACATCTGACAGATTTTTATTCGAAAGAACTTCCCCAATTCAATTAACAATTAATGTATTCGGCTAACGTCACCTCAAGGAGTTATGCTAAAATTTTAACTACCCGCTCTCCTGGCTAGAATTAACAATCTAGCTGCGATTCAGAAGAGGGGTTTTATATAGCAAAGATAATCTATTGAAATTGATAGACGATGTAACATCATAGATATGGCAATTTGCTGCCTACTCGAGGTAAGGTTTGTAACAAAAAATATGTTATGCAAATGTTGGAGAAGAACTTCCCGTGTCATATCTTCTAATCAGTCCGCCTTCGTGCGTCTTTGTAATAATAGACACACAATTCCATGGAAGAGTATTTCTTATCTCTTGAATCTTCGAAGGAGAATGTTGGCTCGACTATGTTTCATCACTCATTTACAATTTTTCTAACGTTCGTTTAGAATTAAATCCGAAAGAAAATTATTTCAATTAATTAGTATTAAAAGATAAGGTGTAACGAAAGTTCATCTCGATTCAATTTCCTTGAGAAGTAAAAATTTGATAAATAAGCCAAGTTTTTTGTTTGTTCCTGTAAGAAATTGTGTTCCTTCCACCTTAGTTTTGCTTGTTAAATTCGCGGGAAAATGTTTATGTAGCTCTTTTTAGGAACATAAAATATTAACCACACGGAAAAATATCATCCTTTTCTTATGAATAGTTTAGGAAACTCTGCAGTAATATGAAAGCAGTAGGTCGCCCATGTGGGTGCGTGCAGTATCATGGTATTACTCTGAGTGTTTATGAATAACAAAAACCGTTGGTGATTTTAAGCTTAGGGTTAAATCATGCAATCTTTTCGAGGAACACAAAATGAAATCAGGCTTTCACAAGGAATATGCAGGGTGCAAACTTCTTAACTCTTATACCCCAAACTTGAATTTATTTGACTTGACCGAAGACTGACGAACAGAGTAGTAAATGAAATTGATTCCATACAAAGGAATCGCTAAAGAAGTTTCAGGTGCAAAATCGCACGAGACCATTTCATCCACCGACCGTGAGCAGCTTTAGAACCAATTTTCAAAAAAGTAATAAGTGACGACTTGGAAATACGCAGTAGCTTTCATTTCAGTGCTCAAACTTTGGCGTTTCATTTATTGTCTTAACGGTTTACAATACCTTGGACAACATTATAATCATCTCCATCTGAAAGGCATACACACTGAGTAGCTATCATATCATTGCAATGGCCACACATTGGGTTCCCTCATCAGACCCAAAGTGAGAACTTGAGCGCGTTAGATGCGACCAAAACTGCAGGTGGATCACCATTAATATAATTGCGATTAAGAGACCCGCCAAAAGCTTTACTAAAACACTTGTTCGACGGACTAGAATTATCATCCATTTCCCATTTATGCACAAGTTTCAAATTTCTTGCATTTTCAATAATTTATCTCGTGAACGAGTCTCTAACTTCATATTTTCAAAATAAAAGACAAAAAAAGTTATACTACTATTCGTTCGCCGTGAGAGTCTTGTAGAAACTTCCTGAAGAGAGAAAGAAATTAACGAAAAAATAAATATGCTTTTTTTGCGATTGCAATGCCAGAAACAAAGCTCATTTGCATCAAGACTAAATGTTAGGCAAGTTAAAAAAAACAGCCTTTTGAATAAAACTGATATTTTACAATGTTTGACAGAAATATATTTATGCAAATTTGAAATGTTGAAAGGCTCAAATTAAGTAAGCGCCAAAGACTATACATAACAGTCTTCCAATTCGCTCGTTTTAATTTTGAAAACCATGCCAAAAATTGAAATATAATACGCTTTGATTCGCAACTGTATCTCTTCCTATGGGAAAATTTTTTTGTTTCATTAATGTCACCTTTTTCAGTCATGGAAAACCTATTGCGTGCAAATAAGAACTCTTTTTTCCGAGTTTCGAACGTGCGAATTGCTTTTAGGTGTTTTGCGAGACAACCAAGAACTCCTATCGCAACAGTCAAATTAAAAATACTCGCAATTAGCATCAAAATTTATATTTTTTACGTAAACTTATTTGAAAACAAATCTTTCCCATCAAGTTAGGTAGTAGGTCGTGCAAAGCACCAAAAAAATTACTTTTGGACCCCGAATACGAAGGGCAAGATTGCTTAACTTAGAATTTTGGTTTCAAATTATACTTGAAAAGTCAACAACCTTTGTGTCTGCTTAAAGCAGATGGCGCTCACTTGCACGCTGGTGATAAATATTTTAATGACTCGAGAAGTTCGCTGACAAAAACACCGTCAATTTCGTTTGTTCTCAAAGAGAATTTTCACCATCCCTTAGAACGAATCCTTTGGGATCTATGTCTGGCCATACTCAATAAGTTTGTAATAATTTACTTAGCTCATCTGCATATAGGAGAGGAAATTTTAATAATGCTGACGTCTTTAGGCACTGACTTCGACATATACATTACTTAGCATTTTAATCGAGGAGGTTCGCCCCGGATAAGCTGTTTCAGTTAACGGTAGAAGGAAAAAAACCTCTATCCAAGAAACATCATAACTGCATCAGCTTGAATCAACTGTTAAAGGCTCAACGAAATATGATGTAAAGAAAACAGTCTTCACAGAGCTGGGTACAATAACAAAGATGCCGTTTACATACAACCTGCTGTTGCTTAAGTAACGACAGGACGGAAAGTTGGTTGAAATTTATAATGATAAGAATATCGTTATGACAAAGATGTGGCAGCAACTTATAGTTCTGGTAATACACTTGTCGATTGTTTTTGTTTTTTGTATAACCACAGAATTTTACGCCAATTTTTCCTAGAATATGATGAAACTCAGTTTTATATTTGCTCTTGACAGATCACCGCTTTTTTCGTGGTTATTCATCATGGCATTCAAGCTGAGATACAAATTGCCGGTAAGTTTGGCGTAGTGTAGTTAAGAACTGAAGCACAGTCAGCTTTTAGAAGAGAATGGCATTCTAGAAAGCCACATTAGCTTCCAAAACCAAGTTATTAACTTAGTAATATTGAGTCGTGGGTGAATTATTTATAACCTCAATAAGGTCTAATCTAAAATATGCAATTTTAGTGAAAAAGTTTCTCGATGCAACTAACTTGTAACCAAATGTTTCCCGCTTTTTCCATAATACTCTAGAAATTTTTTTTTCGCTGAAAATATTATGTGACTGTCTGACGTTTTCATGTCATTAATAATGGATAATTTTCAACCCTTCTTCACAAAGAGCATATAAAAGCGAATACAAGAAAGGTTTTTGATCTACAAAACCACTTCTATCACCAATTAAAACTAAAAACATTTTTACTTAAATTCGTGCTCGTCCTTTTATCGTTTTGTTATTTGATCCTACTGAAATTCTACGAAATGAAATGCAGAACTTGAGAATTGTCTTTGCAATTGTTAATTATTGATTTTTTGCACTCTCGTGGAAATGTGTTATTTTCTACCAAGTTTTAACTCTGTTATATATCGGAAGGTAAACTTTACCTTCCGATATATAACAGAGTTATATGTACTCTTTAAAACCGTTTGAAACGGTTTTAAAGAGTATCCCCAGAAAATTCTCGAAAATTTGGCGAATTTCCAGTTGGTGAAAACGTCACTCCTTTTAATTAAAACGTCCCGTATTTCACTTTGGGTCAATACTAACAGGTTGTTTCATTAGTGACAGAAGATAATCGCTACTGTCTCTTCAATTGACAACACCTCAAACATAGCTTTTTCTTGTCGCTCTCAAAATTGAATTCCCTTGAGACCGGAAACGAACATATTTCAAATCCAAAGAGTCAATTAAAAAAAGAAAAGAAAAAAGTGGGATATTGTGGAAAAAAATTCCCCTCAAGATTTCAGCGGTTAGAATTTACGCTACTTTATGTCAAAAGTTAAATTTCTGCCTGTCCTTGATGAAAAATTTATAACTGTTAGCACATAAAAATGATTCGCGGGAACATCACATCCCCAAACGATTGCTGGGTCCTAAGGCTTCTATTATACTTGACAAAGTCACGTTTCACCATGGGAAAATAGCCTCGTTCAATCTTGTGTTTTAATCGTAATGCTGTTAAACTAATTTTACACTTAATAAGCATGATCCCAAATCATGATCTTTATTTTTGCCATTTTAAAGTAAAGTTCTTAAGTCCTGAAAAGCATCTGCTTTTCATTACGTTCAGTTTTTATGAAAATTAAATTCATTATGCCCGCGTAGGGGCCAACATCACTTTTAATTTCGGTAATGAGTCTCTTTGCAAGGAAATATTGTGATATTTCGGATGACAGTCAATGCAAAATTACCCTCGCTCACTCAAGTGCTATTAGCAAGTATCTACCGCTATCAAACAAACAAATCGCCACATCGTCGCCTTAATTTTCGTAATTGAAAGAAGATAGTAAAGTAAACCGTTAAAAGTAAATTTTTCATTTTGTGTGCCACGAGCTAACCATTTCAATTTAAGCCGAGTCGACTACGAAAATGACATTGAGGATATTTCAGTGGGTTCTCGGCAAACTTGAACGGCACGTATGTCTAAAACACGTTTTTTATCGGGCTTCATTAGGCCTTCTCTGGTTGGCTAAACCTCGTGTTACCATCTGCTACGTGAGTAAACAACACATCCAAAAATGCAGAAAAAATATCTTTGACAGATGATGTAAAATTATTGAACACTGTTAAGGTTTGAACCTGGGAATATTATTGAAAAAAGCAGGATATTGTGGAAAAAATTCCCGTCAAGATTTCAGCGGTTAGAATTTACGCTACTCTATGTCAAAAGTTAAATTTCTGCCTGTCTAAAACCTGGTGTTACCATCTGCTACGTGAATAAACAACGCATCCAAAAATACAGAAAAATATCTTTGACAGATGATGTAAAATTATTGAAAACTGTTAAGGTTTGAACCTGGGAATATTATTTAATCGCAGTTCATCTAAGTCTGAGATCAGAAAAGAAAAAAAATCCCGATGACTTTTCTTTGAGGAACAACAACATCCGGAGCGGAAGTTCTTACCAGAGTCAAGTAAAAACCGTTAGTCGGTCAAAATTATAGAAGTCTGGGCCGGGTTGTTCAAAACACGATTAACTTCATGCGGGGTTAGTGTAAATTCTGAATTTAGTTCTGTGGCTTTGCAAAGGGTTCTGTCTTTTGTATTTTTCGATTCATATTATTCGCAATAATATTGCGATAAAAACTCAACAAAGTCTCAGTTCTTGTGCGCGCTCTTTTATATAGGAAATTGTAGCCAAAGGCAACTTGTAACCGTAGATTATAAATAATCCCCTTCCCCTAAAGCTATATTGTTTTCATTACAGATGGGGGTTTCCAAGGTTTTGAAAACGATACAAAACTATCAGACAAAGAAACGAATTAGACCGGCTATGGTACCAGAAACTCTTTCTCTATTGTTTAAATTCTGATTTTAAAACATGGTTTCGGGCTCCGTTGAGTTACCGACACTTTCGAGAAACGGCCCCCTCGTTCGATGAAACTAATCGGTTGGTTTTTCCGAATGTTCTTTGACAGAGGTTAACCTCTAGAAGTGTAACGGCAAAGAAAAAATTAGCCGTTAGGCGTAAAAAATTGACAAATCATAATTATTATTCGTAAAAAGAATTTAACCGTCAAAATCTTTCCGTGAACTTGAACGGAAATAGATTAACCGTCAGCCGTGTAATGACCAAAATTTTAACCGTTAGCCCTAGAAGTCATCACCCCAGTTAGACCCTTTGGGTCTCTTATCGTTATATTTGTTGCAAACCTATAGCAACATTCGACAGATGTACTTGGTTAGTGTCAATCCGTTGGCAAAGCAAACATTTAGGCCTTCTGTGAATGATTCAACTGAGAGACAATTCTCCACTTAACTTTCATAATGAGCTTCGTTCAAGTTGTCGAAACATATAACGTTGTAAACTAAAACAATACTTTTACATTCTTATCCAAAGGAAGCTCACTCGACCATCAAACATGCCCTTTAACTCCCATGAGTGACCAAGACAGAATTTCTCCTTACAATATCAATACAATATCGAGCAAACAAGAGATGAGAATAAAAAAAAATATTAATCAAGGGATTATAAGTTGATCCAATACCAAATTCTCCAAACGAGCATTACAAGAATTGTATGGCAGACAGTAAGAAGAATTTCTAACGAGATCTTGGGAGTTAAAGGGTTAAGCAGACGATTTTTTTCCGTTTAGTTGTTCTATACAGAAGTTAAGACACTTCAAAACTCTGAACTTTTTAATCAGGAGGAACTTTTTTAGCCAAAGTGGTTAGTAAAAACGCAAAGACCCTCTCCATTTGTGAATCGAGAAGAAGCGTTTGTATTTTGGACATTCCTGAAGTGGTTCTCTCAGTATGGGCAGATACTGACTAAAACTAATGACAAAATATAGACTTTCACCAAGTACGTCTGTTCCTGTGCGAGAAGAGCAAGGATATTCCACGGTTCCGCGTAAATAGAATGTTCCATCTTTATTTCAATCGATACAAAATTCCTCTATAGACCGTTTGAATATAGCCTTGGATTTAATTACATAGCTTTAAGGGGGAATAGAGTTGGGATCCGAGTCTCCGCCAACAGAGCATGAACTAATTAACTGCTAATTAACTGCTAATGACGGAGATCATAAATGGGAGATCAGGTACCCGACCTCCCTCCGACTTCCCTTCTCCCCTCTCTCCCTCTTTCCCCCCCCCCCCCAACCCAGGCGATAAATGAAGACCGACCCGGAATTGAAACATTTCACTCTTCTTCCCACTCCGATCTTAGCACCAAGCAATGTGACGGTTTACAACAGAACAGGCGATAGCTTGTTCGTCCAATGGAGTAAGGTAAAAGGAGAGATCCTTGGTTACAGAGTGCGTCATCAGCGAAATGATACTCCTGTCGCCCTTGGAACATTGAGTAATAACAGCTCGATATTTGTTTGCAAAAAAGTAACGGCTGTGAAAATCGAAGAATTGGAAGTATATACAGACTATCATGTCGAAGTAAGAGCATTTAACAACGCAACTTTTGGGCCAAATGCTACCATTGCAGTTTTCCGTACAGATGAAGGCGGTGAGTAAGCACGTCCATATGTTGTTTCGCCCTGTCGCGAAAATCATATTTTTTTGCGTTATTTATTTATTAATTCATTTTTTTTAAGATAGAAAGTGCTTTCATTTTATCTGTTAAAAGTTTGCCTCGTGTAGCAATGCTTGTAATACACATTTTTTTGTTTGTTTGATCGCTTGTTTCTTTTTCTGGAAGTAATGCAAGGCAACTTTGAGGACACCAAGATAAACCAAATAAAAAAAAACACTCTGAATTGGCCCAGCTATCTCTTCTCAATATTTTACAATTTTAATTATTTATTGATTCTTGGTTTCAGTACCGACAAGTCCACCTGTTAATGTTAGTGCAAAGGCAGACGAGAAGAATGCTACTTTGATTTCGGTGCACTGGGGACAAGTCCCGCTAGCAGATCGTCGGGGTGAAATTTCCTTCTACACAGTTACTGTTATTGACCATATTGAACATAAAGGAGAGGAAATTATTCATGAGCTCAATGTGACTGGTTTCAACGCAACCATATCTGATCTCAAACCTTACACGGTTTATCACGTCACTGTAACAGCATGGACTAGCAAAGGAGAGTCAAACGCCAGTGAGGAGGAACGAGTCCGAACCGCAGAGGCCGGTAAGGAGATTTTTGACAATGATAGCTAAAAATAAAACCAATATCAGGATCACGGCAAGCGGAGTGGAGAACGGTTATGGGGATTGAAGGACCAGAACCTAAAGGGAAGGAGGAGTAGCCTGCGTTGCTGGCGGTCTGCGATTTTGGGAGCGAAGATTTTTGGTGGGTCTTTCATTTTACTCTCCGCCCTCGAAACCGCAGACCGCCAGCAACGCAGGCTACTCCTCCTTCCCCCTAGGTTCCAGTCCTTCAATCCCATAGTTTAAAAAGCGGACTATGGAAAATTGACCGCTGCCAATAAGGAGGAATCATTAGATAAGAACATAGCCTTAAGGGAGCATTACATAAATTTTATTGTGACACAAAGAAATTCCCCCGAACCCCAGGCAATGAAAAATTACCAGTCCCGAGGAATAGGACATGGGATAGGAGGAACGGGAATGGGGAACAAGAAACAAGGAATAAAATACAGGAACGGCAAATAGATTAGAAAACAAAAATCGGAGAATGGGTGTGGGCGGAAAAAAAATGGAAAACGGTGATAAGAAGTAGAAGAATGAGGAGCGGGGATCGTAGAGCAGGGATCTGCAACGGAAAATCTCTTACTTTGATCATTTGTACTTGGCTTTGCTCCAACTTTATGACATTCGATCGGAATCCGCTCTCATTATTCTTAGTCAGCTGTAAAACTCCCGTACCATTTCCATAGGAAATGAGCTCCCTTGGGGGAAATTAAACTCCCCCGTGGGTTTTGAGATCCCCATATGGAGCTATCACGATACAAAATCTTGAACTAAATCTTTAATTATAGGGAATTTCTATTAACTAAAGCTAATTTCTTTGTCAGAAGTTTTCGGAATGTACAAACGTAAAAAAATATAATAATAATATAAACACCGATTTAAAATAACGAACTTGAAAATCCTAAGGAAAGTTTTCAAGATGGACAAACTGGGGTGACGGAGTGGGAGGGAGGATCTGCTTTGGGATACAAAACAATACTTTATTCAAGAGAAAAAAAATTGTAAAAAGTCTCTCGAAAGGGGATATTCTAGAGGTTAACCCTATACAAAGATTCCCCGTCTTAACTTTATGATCATTTTTTTTTCCTTAGCTCCATCGAAACCTCCGACGCACGTCAACATGTCGTACGACCCCTTCATGTTGAATGATATTTTTAACTTTACGTGGAAACCAGTGGAAGAAGGATTAAATGGAATCCTTCGTGGTTATGAAGTGCGCTGGAAGCAAGTGAATTCGAGTGAAGATTATATCAGAAATATTACCAACAGTACAACAAATTCAGCATCAACTCGCAGGCGTAGAAGATCAGTTTCTGACATCATAAGAGAAATCCGGCTAACAAATCTGAGTCTTTACACCAACTATTCTTTTGAAGTGGCAGCCATAACAGTCGCTGTGGGGAAATTCAGTGACAAGTATTATTTCATGTCACAAGAAGGAGGTAAGCATTTTCTAATTAATTTAGCAATTCATTTCTGGTGAATTCTTTTGTGTTTTGTCGTCTTGGCCGCGATGCGGATTTATCAAATCCGGTCGCATGGACTTCAAGAAAAAATCATAACGGCGAAGGCAACCGTAACCTGATAACGCCGGTAACAACACAGAAGATTTTTGAGCACATCCTTATGAGAGTCTTGTAAGCCTTAGCTTGTAATGTGTTGCATGACCACACATTTATTTTACCCTTTGAGTAATGTGTCCTTGACCGTTGTATGGGACTTAATTCTCGTCATCGTTAGTCGTGTTTGGGTTTGTCCTTGACCTTGCTTACAGTCCTTAACAGCGAGTTTTGTTCACGTTTTAGTTCTCGAAGATTGGTTGTAGATCAACTACTTTGTTATTCATTTCTAGAAGAAGAAGCTAGAGTTGCTCTTGGCTACGCCTCGGGCAACTCTTACGCATCTTTCGTGCTCTCCAAACTTCCCGCGTGCTTCATATCTCGATGAACGCACAGCTGACGTATGAACCAATTGTTTTCTAACATTTTCAACCCGATGGAAAATTTTTTCTCGAGGGATATGTTTGCTGACGTCATGAGCGTGCACAATAGGAATATGAAGCACGCTCGCGCAATTGAATTTGATTAGACAACTTTACTAGCTATGTTATGATGTCTTTTGAGATTAATTTAGTAACGTTCTAGAAAATATGTTTACTCTGCCAGGGTCAGTTGCCCCGAAAGCTCAAACATGCCTACCGATAGGGTATTAAAGAGCGTGTACTTAGGGCTGAAAATAAGAGAGAGGGAGAGAGAGAGTCTCAGAGTGTGAAGCAAAGTTCATGATCAGACTCCTGGTACCTCCGTTTGTGCATGGTGTTCGAGCCGGTTTTTTCCCAACTGTCCAATATAATTCTAATGATGTTAGTTTGTAGAATTTGGTATCGGATCAACTTATAATCTCATAATAGATATCTTCTATATTCTCATCACTTGTTTGCTTGATATTGTATCTATATTGTAAGGAGAAATTCTGTTATGATCACTTGTGCGAGTGAAAGGGTCAATTTGGCGTTTGTGTTTGCACCAAACTGCTGTCCAGCTGGCTGAGTTTATAGAGTGCGAAACGACTGGGAGGTCGAAGGTTTGAACCTTGCAAGGGAAAACGCACAGGGGCTCAAGCTTATCAACGAAAATGTATTCGCGAAAACATCTGTAAATGGTGAGACAAGTTAAACTTTCCGGCGAGGATCAAAACCCACGCGTTAAATAAGAGAGTGCGGAGCCCCCCTAACTCCTTAATTCATTATTGTTTTCCTTCTCACAATAGTCCCAACAGCACCTCCAGGTAACGTACGATCTTACAACACAAGTTCGAGGTCAATTTTTGTATCGTGGACACGGCCCAACAAAAGCGAAATTCATGGGGTTCTTAAAGGTTACGAGATCTCTTACACCCCAGCTGATAACGCAAATGCCACGCGGAAAGTGATGCTATGTCATCTGAATACTTCATATGAGCTGACGCGTCTACGCATATTTACTTTGTATAACATCACGGTGGCTGCTTTCACCATAAAGGGGATAGGAAATGAGAGTCAATTGCTTCAGGTCTATACCGCCGAGGAAGGTACGTTTTAACTTTTATGACGTATGAATCCAAGTGATGTCAATTATTTGTAGCGTAATTCTGTTAAAGAGGTTACAGTATGCTTAGATTAGTTCAGATACAATGACATTCAGCTAAATTCACGCAAAGCAGAACAATATACGTGGAAGGAACAATGAAATAATTCTACGGGGTTTATCTTTCTCGTCTCCTGCATCTTCTTTGTACTAGTTGCCAGGGACGTTAAAGAAATTACACTCTTCGCGCAAAGAGAAGGCAACTTAGCTCACAGTGGTGAGGTCTAGCATTGTTATCATTGATACAGACCCACATTTAAACCGGCTTTAAGTGCCCATGACACGAAATTTTTTTGTGTATTTATTTAGTTTAGCAAATGTACAAACCAATTCCGGATAGAAAAGAAATTTTAAAAAAGCTTAAAACTCAGTTTTGGCCCAAAAGTGTCACGTAGACCGGTGACTAGTTAGCGGGTGATGACGTAGAAAACTGTGAAAACTCTCGGTCGACACGCATAAATTACTCACATATCTTGTAATTTTGTATTAGTCAGCGTTGAAACACTTTTTAAAATGATGTTTGATAGCGATTTATACCTATCCTCAGCAAGCTCTACTGAGAGTTGTGATACTCACTTTCCAGCTCTCCTGACATGTTTCATCAGGTTAACGGTCTGGCTATAAAAAAGTTGTTAATGGTTACCAAGCTCTCTTTAAGTGATATAATGGTGTGTTCAACACGAATTGTAAGTTGTAAGTGCTCGGCCGTAAATGCTTACTGTCTAGGGGTATCTGTCTTTGTAGCACCACAGGCACCTCCAGAAAACGTGACAGCAGTTGCTGTCAACGGCTCTAGTATAAGAGTGAGTTGGGGTCCTGTGCCAAAGGACAAACGTAATGGAATTATCACGAGGTATAGAGTTCAATTTGGATCAAGAACTCTTAAAAATGTCACCAATGGAACTAGGCAAGTTCGTGGAACCCAAAATTCTGTGGTGATCGGAGACTTGGAGATGTTTGTCACCTATTCCTTTAGAGTGCAGGCTCGTACAAAAATTGGCAGAGGGAACTTCAGTGAACCTGTAAACCAAACGACTACTCAGACAGGTAGGAAAACCATAGTTTTAGCGCTCTACCGCTAAGCTATGTCACGGTTTGTGACTGAATTTACGTGTGGGTCTTCATTTCTGTTCGTGTGAATCCTATCTATCCTTAGCCATCTTTGTTCCTTCATTGTTTATCATTATCTCTTTTGAGTTTTTCCAATATCGTAAAATAATATTCTGTAGTCTTTCCAAAGTTGAAGGTACTTTTGCAAGGCGCAAAAAAAATTGGAGGTGGAATATCGAAGCATATCACGCTCGCTTAAGGCACTCTACAGGCTCAGTAGCTTAACGATGGCTATACCGATTTCGTTTTCACGAACGAAAAAACCAGTCATAACGATTAAAAATGGTAATAGGACTGAATGCGGCCCAATGCGGTCGGTAATCATACAAGTGATTAACAAAGTCGAACGACCCCGATTCGGGAGTCCGATCTGTTAAGCACGGGTATGATTACAGATTGAACGACACGAGCTCTTGTTACCAATCAATCGAAACCATGATCGTTTTTTGGAAAGACTGATTAGACGTCGGTTTTATACATTTTCGTAAAAACAAAAACAAAAACAACCGTTAAGTCGGCGAAATGCGCGTACACGAGACACACTGTCTACTTACGCAGGCAAGACGCTTAACTGGCCCATCACTTTATCCAATTACAAGCATGACGGGCACACTGTCCTATTAATGACAAAATCGGGCTGGTGGTAGCCAATCATGTTCGAGAATTTTGTTGTAATTTTCACTAATTAGTGATGAAATGAATGAAATAGATATGTACGCCATCGGTTATCTAACTTCTTCGGTGCCTGCGGTTCATGAGGGCCTACCGCAAACGTGGTTGTCTTTCAGTTTCGCTTATGATGATTTTGTCAAATTACGTTGAGGAAAATTTTAAAATTGAACAGACCACGACAACATTTAGCTTATCATCAATCTTTACCGCAACAGCTAGAAAAACCCCAGAGAAGTGCTTGTACGTTTTTTGTAATTGCATAACTGATTTTATTTCGACACTTTTGCCTTTTAGTCCCTAATATTATCCTGCATCTCAACGGAACTCCTAGTAACTCGTCTATTAACGTGACATGGAAGGTAATTGACAAACCCTTTGGGTTATATACGCCTAATAAGTATGAGATAAAGTCATGCACAGTCAATGATTCATGTCAGCCTGGCAGCTGCTTAACAAACATCACATCAAAAATTTGGCATGAGTTTACAAATCTTCGTGGTGGCACTACACACAAGTTCAAAGTCAGTCCAATAAAATTATCTGCAAAGGATGGCACGGGGGTAAAGTATCCTAATGGAAGTTTCAGCGAACAAATCAACGTAACGACAAAGGAAGGAGGTAAGGATATTAACTGGAAAATAATTTGAATTTGATATTTATGATACTTGGTCAGACATTGGAGACCTTGGTTATAAAGATACAGTAAGAACAGAACACAGGCAAATGTAAGAAGTAGGCTACCTTCACTTTAAAACCCTTAGAAAACTAGAATCTAATTTCTTCTCAAACAATCATCCATGAATCATGAAATGTTAACTTCATGATCAAAGCGGATATGATAAGCAACATAAGAAGCTCTTGTTTCTCCAGCCAATTCTCCGAGTCATTACCACAGGAAATGTTCAGAAACAATTTGGATAATCTGAGTACAAGGAACAAAGGGTGAACATAATGGCGGCGTAGATTGTGCTTTGCTGATAATTCAAATTGTAATTTTCTTGTGAATGAGCAATGTGATAACCTTTTTGCTTCGTTTCTTTCTTTTTAATTTGAACTTAGTGTTATTTCGATCAGCCAAAATTTTCGTCTATTTTGAGGCCGGTAACCTTTTGATCCCTAAAAGTGACCAGCATCTAATTTCTCCTTACAATATCACCCCTGAATCACACTTTGAGGTCATGAGAATAAATGAAATGATCACCAACAAAGGAAGCTCTTGATTGTTAAACAACTTCTCCTCGTTAGGACCCTGAGAAATGTATGGAGAACAGTATGGAGAATATACATACTGATCTTCAGGTGTAAAGGCTTAAGAAAAAAGTTGAAGGGAGGAGTCATTCATATTTGGTCAAAATAGCCCATAACAAAATTAAAATTATTTTAGGGCGAGAATTTACCAGAAAATTGTTAAAATGTATTTTGCGTAATATCAAAGATTGAATTTCAAAATTAAGCATTTCGTTTACAGCGTCGTGATTTCACTATTGATCCGCAGTCTCTTTTCCGTTTATTTTTTTCCTCTTATCAGGATATCCCGGATCATGCCCATTACTACTACCTTTGGTTACCATAGTAACACATAGCTACTTAAAAACACCCACAGTTTGTCTGTTGTAACTAAAAAAATGAGTTTTTTAGTTACAAAATCTCTATTATCAAATAAATGAACAGAAATAAGAGTAAGGGTATTCCTGAAAATCTTCACTGTTGCTAAGGGGTTCCCATAAATCAGCCAGAGCTTAAGATGGACTTGTCTTGCACGCTTGAGATTCCAACTTTTTTTCCATCAATCGTTTTTAAACATCAGGTTTTGTGCTATCAAGGCGCACGTATTAGGAAACGAACGTGTTGAAGACAGTTTCGTCTATTTACATTTCCAGGGCGGAAATTTTTTCTATGCAATCTTTTCCTGAATACAATTAATTATTTCTTGTTGCGTATTGTTAAAATGCTGTTAAACATTTTTTTTCACCCAGCTCCAACAAGATCACCTTTAAATGTCACTGCAATCCCTCACAGCCAAAGCAGCATCAACATTACATGGAATGAAGTTCATCTATGCTACAGAAATGGGAAAATAACTGGATACAACTTAGAAGTGTATAACAGCAGCGGGCATAGAATACGGGCTATTGATTTCAACGATACAACTCCGCGTGAAGGGATAGTGAAAAACCTCGTGTTCGCGAATTACAGCGTTCGAGTCAGAGCCTTCACAGTTGCCGGGTATGGACCTTTCAGCCAGTTGAAGAATACGACAACACATGGACCAGGTACGACCTGACAAAAAATGATAATTGAACTGAGTGGGTCATCAGGTGATTTTTTAGGGCATCGCTTGGTTGTTAAAGGGAACGGTCGAACAGAAAGAGGGGGAAGGGGGAAGGGGGTGCAGTCGTCGTCAACAGAGTATAAGGGGGGGCTAAAACCAATGACAAAATATAAACTTCAACGGAGATCGTCTGTTCCTGTGCGAGAAGAGCAAGAATATTGCACAGTTCCGCGTAAATAGAATGTTCCATCTTTATTTCAACCATTACAAAAATGCCTCTATAGACCGTTTGAATATAGCTTTGGATGTAATTACATAGCTTTTAGGGGGAGTGGAGTTGGGATCAGTCGTTACCGACAGAGTAAAGGGGGAAGGACTACAAAAAAATGACTGCCGATGAGCGGGGAGGGGAAGGTTGGTTGGAATTTATAGAACCTTCCGGGGGGGAGGGGGGAAATCGGGTAAATTTCCTCGTAACACAACCAAAAAAAACGTGACGCAACCTAGTCCCCCCTCCCCCCCTTCCCCCCCCCCCCCTCTTAGGCGATAAATTATGACCGATCTTTTATATACACATTTTACAGTGGCTATCAAGCAGTGACAAGCCACAGTATATCTTAAGTTAAACCAAGTTATACATCTTTGTTGTGGCTGGTTCTGATTTTCGACAACGTAAAAACGTAAACAATATTTTGATCCAAGAATACAATTACAATAAAAACGATTATAGGAATAATGATAATTTGATTTTGATTGATCTCTTTCGTCTATTTTTAGCACCGAACTTTGTTCCACAAATTTTAAGAGTCACAGCCACAGGAAATACAACCATCAATGTGAAGTGGAATTGCACAGGCATTCCACCTGGCGATTTGGCAGGATACAGTGTTTGGTACAACTCTACAACCGACGCTCAACGGAAAAAACGTGGACCGGCAACCCTGCGAAACAAACTTAACTGGACTCAAACCATTCACTGACTACACAATCAGCGTAGCAGCTCGTACAACACAACCCGGAAACTATAGCAAAGAGCGATCCGCTAAAACTCTCGAAGGAGGTACGTAGAGAATCTACTTGTTCTGGTAAATCTTGGTTTAGACTAAACAAATTCCCAATTAGTTACCGGAGGTAACCCAGGACGGCACTGATTTTGCTTCACTACACCCTGTGATTGACACGCGCCACTCTCTCAAATAATCAAAAGAAAACTAGAAGTAATCACGCCTGAAGCGCGTTAAAACGCACGTGACCAACATTGAGTTTCCATTAGCCCCCTATCTCTCTTTTAATTGGCCTTAGTTAACTCGCACAAGTGATTAACTCCCCAAAGTATCCATACATTATTCAGTAAACAGGTAACGAGAATACTCGAACTTATCAGGTGGAAGTTATCTTGCTCTGACGCCAACTTCTCTTAACTACTTTATAAGGAAATGTAGAGCAGCTAGAGGGGAGAATTGACAATCAGATCTTGAGAGTTAAGTGGTTAAGGGCCCAGAAATGTCTACCTTTGATTGACACGAAGCCAAAGTTTCGAAATACCCCTAACCTGTTTTTTTTTTTTTTTTTTTTTTTTTAAGTTTTAGTGTTAACTTAACGTCAATTAAACACGTTTCGATGACTTGAATTTTTTTTTTATTCACTCAGTGCCTGGAAAAGTGCCAGGAGTCCAAGTGCAAATCCTGGAATCTTCTTCAGTCTCCATCACTTGGGAACCAATTCCCGAACGTTTCCGCAACGGCATAATAAAGGGTTACCACATAAAGTACCACCCTGAGGACGAAAACAAAACTGCAGTTCCGAAAGTAAACGTAAATGAGAACTTCACTTCTCATATTCTCAAATCGCTGAGAAAATTTACGACTTACACGATTAAGATGGCCGCGTATACCAAAGCAGGAATCGGCCCGCTATCCAATAAAACATTCAAGACGAGTGATGATTGTAAGTCCGTAGATTAAATGTTAGAATGGGGAACGGTAACTCGGGACAAGGGACAGGGGACAGAGGACGAGAGGGGAGAGACAGAAAAACGGTGGAAATGTGGAGAAAGGGAAGCAAGGAAATCTGGGAACTCGAATTCGAATGATGGAAAGGAAAAGATTGAGAATATGGAATAGAAAATTTGGGACATAGGGAAAACAGAACCCAACACCCAATGTAAAATAGAGAACGGGGCTTCGGGGGTTCAGTGATGGGGAGTAGGGGACGAAAAACGGGAAACGAAGGACTTGTGGCATACAGTTAAAATTAGTATTTTGAACACATTGTACATATCCCCATACCTAACCGTAATTTCAAATACCCTAATGATTCAATTTAGTGCTCGGGGCGCCTAATTTCTTTTAGTACCTCAAGGGAGGACGCTTACTCGAAACAGGGCGCATATTGGGACAGGGCGATTAGTTGGACAGCCCACTTATTTCTTTTTCGAGAAACAGCAGAATGTGAAACAAACCTTTGATGTTCAGTTAACTACGGACCACCTAGACTGGAAAACAGACTTGTCGTCCCTGGATCCTTCCCTTGCTAGAACCAATAGCCAAGAAATCGTCGCAATATTTTAAGACGGAATATTTCGTTTGATGGATCTGTGCACCTACGGCGACACGATAGTTGAGAGACCGAGACAAGGACCACTTTTTGTTAAAGGAGGATAGAACACGGTTGACCTCAACGTTCATGCACTCTAACAATAATAGTACTGAAACAGAATTGGGGCGTTGTTGGAATAGGGGCGCTTATTGGAATGAGGGTGCTTACTCAATAGGAGTGATTGTCAGAATAGGGGCGCTTATTAGAATAGGCGCACTTATTAACGAAAACAAACTCGAGGGGAGGGCCCTTATCAGAGAGGGGGCGCCTATTGGAAGGAGAGCACTAAATCGAATCATCGCGGTAAATTGACAACTAAATTGGCAAATAGCATAAAAATTAATATATAGGTGTGGCCATTTTCTGCTCGATGCTCTTGAAGGACAAAGAAAAGGACGGGGATTGAGAAACGAGAAACGAGAAATAGGAAGCGAGAAACGAGAAGCGAGAAACGAGAAACGAAAAAAGAAAAACGAGAAACGAAAAACGAGAAACGCAAAACTGGTAATGGAGAAATGGGTAACGATGTACTTAGAAATTATTAATGCCTTAAACGTAGTTTTTATAGCATTCAGTTAAAAGGATTTCTCGTAAAAACTTAATTGATATGAGGATTCTTTAATTTATTCTTCCATATTTTATAAACCGGCATTCGTAAACGAGTAAATAAATGATACGGATAAACATATCTTACCATCTATCATTTTCTGGACGATGCTCATAAAGTGCTGCTCAGACAACAAGATTGAAAGAATTTCTACATCCTGACCAAATCTTTTTTCTCATTAGCTCCCAGTGCAGCTCCTATAAACCTAACTGCTATCAACTCAGTCTCCCCACACGAAATCAAAGTAACCTGGAAACCAGTCCCCGAAGAGTACATGAACGGGGACTTAGTTGATTATCAAGTGACGTATGAGCGAGTGAAGATTGGAGGTGTACCAATAGATTTTGAACCTGTTAGGTCCGTCTCTACAGGTAAAAATAATTCGTGGACTTTAAAGAATCTCGACCCTTATTCTAAGTACGAGATTACCGTCGCTGCTAGGACGAGGAAAGGACTGGGCCCCAGAACGTCAGCTTCATATGGAGGTAAGAAATTGATTGTCACCCTTCTTTTACTCATGCTCAAGCATGCAGGGTATAAAATAAAAAATAAAGATAAAATTATGATGATTTAAGCGTTGAGACATCAACTACGTAGCGCTTTTCTCTTCCACTATCTCCAGGGGCTCGTTTCTCGAAAGTTATTCGATAATAGCTGGTCTTAACCCTCTAATAATGTACATGAAAAAATTATGCACTTCTGATTGGCTGAAAAAGGGCGCATTTTCATATAACACGTTTACAGAATATCAATACCACTCATGATAAGGGCGTTAAGTATTATTATTTTCAAAACATCACAAATAAAACTACAAGGAAACAAATCAGAAAGGACTGGTTTGTGATCACGTCCGAACACAGTTTTCGAGCCATTTGATCGTTTCATTCTCAAAACGCTGAAAGCATTTAATTTATATAACACGAAACTCAAACTTAAACGATTCACCGTGAACCGTTCTTCTTTAAGTGCAATCACACTGTTACTACAAAAAGTCCACCGTTAGCGCCAACAGCCCTCCTTAATTTTCTTCCCTTTGTTCCTTTTTCCACTCAGAAACTTGTCACTGCGAACAAAATTTCACGACAAGTTGGAGGCGATACGAACCCTATGTTAATTTCACAGAAGACAATGAACCTGGTGAGATCATTCCGGTAGTTCTTCGTTCCATGGTCCGGGAATGTTGCGGAAAATGCCAGAGTTACGGAGAGGTAAAACTTGACTTCAAACGCAACGGCAGATCGAACACATCGGAGCGCCATTCTTACATGGATCTCCTACAAAATTTGGACGAAACCACTGATTTTACTTTCCCTGTTTCTGGTTACAAAGAACAAGACAGTTATAAAGGAGGCTACGGCTTTGCGCCAATCATCGAGTCCGCTGGTGTTGCTTTTATTGTTTACCCAGACACGACGCAAAACCAGAACACTATGTACCAATCAGTGCTTCTTTGTTTACCTATTATGAGTTTGCCAATAGTTTTAGCTTACATCGCCGGTGTCATGATATGGTGTTTGGTGAGTAAAATTTAAAGCTAACTCTTCACGTTTTCTAACAGTGTTTTGTTATGGAACACTCTCTCAGAGGAAGCTGACGTGTTGCGTGACGGGACCAAATTACGGTTATCAAGGAAATCATCACTATCCGGTGCCGGGGAGGGCGTAGGGTATTGTTAAACATAGAAAAAAAAAAACATTTACAGGTGTTAAAAGATTGAACCGACATTTGGGATAATCCGATAATCCAGTTATGTGCATTGTTACCCAGTACAGCTCCGGTGCGTAAACTATTGTTTCGGTGGGTTCAAAAAAACAGTTTTTTTCACAATTTGTTTCCTCTATCTTGGATTCAGTGGTTTGGGGTAAGTACGGTTTGACCTGTAGAAAACTTCATCATGCGTCCAGTAATTAAAAATTGTAGCAAACTTTTCAATCTTTATCTTAGTTATCGAGCGTACAGGTATCATTCCGTTCATTACGTAAAGTGATTTGCTTTCTGTCATACATCCATTAGGAAAGAAGACATAATCCACAAGATTTTCCACCCTCGTTTCTTCTTGGGACCTGGGAAGGAATTTGGTGGTCTTTCGTTTCCATGACAACACTTGGGTGAGTTAAAGTCCTGGGCCCAGTTGGGCGAAGGGTGCCCAGTTGGGCAAAGCATGGAGAAACACTCCATTACGTCTCGTGTTTCTCCCTACACTTTTTTCGTGCTCTAGCCGCTTCCCACTAGCTTTACAACGGAACAGAGCACAGTCAAGGCTTCTCTATTTGTTAAATAGAGGAGGAATCCGAAATGAAACTTTTTAAAAAATCTCGGATTGGCGCCATCATGATCCTACTTCTGAGCAACTGCACCCAGATTTGTAGGAAGGAATTTGCAAATGCTGATTATTTATATTTATATATATATATATATATATATATTAGGGAAATCATGCGTATATTTACTGGTTAACGCACTTAGCGAGCCAATTATTGGAATTTACTTGCACGAGTTTATTAACTAACGATGAACGAGCAATTTCATTACCGACGGGGCTTTGCCAAAAATTTTCTGTCATTTCTCTTTATAAACGAGTAAAAGTGCCATAAAATAGAAGGAGAGGTCGACTTGATGGCAAAAAATGTTATTACTAGATGCAATGATAAACTAAGAGGGAACAAAAAAGGCTAAGGGGGAGGGGGGGGAGAGAATATTAATCCAATTAGCGCAGAGAATTAAATGTAATGGCAATGGTTTTCCTTGAATTCTTTAGGTATGGCGACCGCGCCCCTCTGAGCCACAAGGGACGGTCTTTTGCTATGCTTTGGACACTTACTGGACTAGTCATCATTTCCCTAACCATGGCAATGATCACCACAGCACTCACATCAATTACTCTGCAGAGTAAAATAAAGCTGTACGGAAGCAAGGTAATCAGCGACTTTCCCATTCTTGACAAACCTTTTATGTAGAACGCACCGATACATACAATTTCCTATCGTAACTGAAAAGGTTGCTGATAAAGATTCGTTCGAGCATCTCATTGTTTTTTAGTATCACTTTTTCTTTGCCGTTCGCAACTCTGAGGAGAGCAGGAAAGGTAGTTCGTAAAATAAAATAGGGAAATTTCAGCTGCGCTTCGAAAGCCTGAACCACTAGTCTCAACAGATTCTTAATTAGGAGACCATAGAAAACACTGACAGGAGCCAAGTAATGGGCTCCTGCCAGTGACTAGATATTTTGCATCATTATGCTCTAAGATTGATTTTTAAAAAATCGCATAATCCTCTAATCCAACCAAAACCAATGACAACTTGGTCAACGGCATTTTCCCGCCCTTCAACCAGTCACATGGTCTAACTTTAAGTTGTCATCGGCCGTTAACATTTTCCTCTCTCCCTATTGGCCATTCTGATAATTTTGGTCTTCTTGTTACGTTACTCAATAATCAAAGTAACTGAGTGATGATTTGTTTGAGTCTGCCTTCATTTCACTGGGAGGTTGGCAGGACTTTTCTAGACCGATCACAAAGCGAAATAAAGTAAAGTAAACACAGTGCAAAACGGATACCTATTGTTATTCTATAGTTCCACTAGGATACCATCCCTATAAAAAACAAAGTTAACGAATCATGGTATTAATCTTCTTCAGGTCGCAGCTGAGTTCAATTCTCCCGAATATAACGTGGCAACGAGACGAAATGCTAAGATTGATCCAGGTACCTTATCACAAAGTTAAATAACTATACATATCGGATAAAATGTAGACCGTGATATGGGATGGGTAACCGGTTCATCGCAGCCCCCCCCCTCTCCCACCCCCCCTTCGAAAGTTCATTGGCCTTCCCTGACGGTTCGCTGGTATGTATTTGCACTTCAGTGTGGAAAGAGGCACCACAATGATCCGAACAGGTCACAAACACGAACCTTTCAACCCAGAGTCCAGCGCGCCATGTGTTTAGCTACCAAGTTTTCACTAATCTTACTTACTTGGCTGTTCTTCGTTAACTTTCCAACTTACTTAATTAGGAATAAGCTAAGAATAGATTCAGAAAAATTATGTTGCGACAAAACTGTAACGTAAGAAAAAGATTGAATCGGATTGTAGAGTTCGAAAGTGGAAATTTCGGCAAATAATTTCGACGTGTTCCATTACAGGAGAACTTGTCTTTTTTGCGGAGAAATTTCAAAACAACTTTCTACGTATTGGGCCCTAACATCGTAAAAAATAAATTAAAAAATCATTCAAGTTTAGTTTTGATCAAACGTGAGCGTAAATAAAATAATAGTTTTCTTTTTTTATAACAAAACACAAGTGACCTGATCTGAGGCCACAAAGAGTTACGAAGCACCATGTAGCATGAGTATTGTTTCCTTTCTCTTCAACATACGAGACTAGAGAACCGCCCTGTTCATTAAGAAATTGCATTTACCCCCCCTCCCCCCACGACAAAGCACTCCCTTTCCGACCCCTTCACCAAATAACTAAACACCATATGTTTTTGTTTCACTTTGAAGGGAAAGAATATAAAGGTGTCGATGACATAACGGAGGCACTTTTGAACAGAGAAGTCGAAGGGATTCTAGTGGATACTTATTCTGCGGGCTTGCGAGGCGATCTCTTCAATCGCCCCGGGCTACAAGTCAATGAGATCCTTGACTACAAGACCGCATACGGCGTGGTACTCAGTCCTAAAGTGACCCAACTTGGCAAGTGTTTCGAGCGCTACTTAACCTCTCACAGAGCGGAGATTTTCGAGATGATCAAAAGAAAAGCGAAGCCGATAGAGGTGAGCAGGAGATAGTCGCATAAGAATCGAAGCAAAGCTCTTTGAGTTGCGGTTCATCCCTTTTTACTTGATAAACTAAATTATCCCTTCAACCCCTTGGAGTGATTGGTTACTATTTTCTCCAATCAGTATCACCCCTAAAACAAAGATTGAAGCCATGAGAACAAAGGAAATGATCACCCACTAAAGAAGCTCTTGATTGTTAAACAAATTCTCTTTGTCAGTAACATAGGAAATATGTAGAGAACAGTATGGAGAAAATTTATACTGACGTTGGGGTGTAAAGGGTTATGGACACAGTTTGACTGGTTCTTGCTTATGACGCCACTATTAACAATGTTTTAAAACAATTGGATTCCATGGTACCATAGGTCTGTTCCGTTGTTGATCAGAAAAAACGTCAAGATGTGATAACGACATCATTGACACTCAGCTGCGCCTCTTGTGAAACTTTTTTTTCCCGCTTTTTAACGTCATCTGTGATGCAACACTGAACAAACACCCGGCAACATTGAGTCTGTTAGTTTAACTCCTTACACCCTAATATAAGTACAGGTATCCTCCATACTGTTCCCAATACATTTCTTATGGTGCTGACAAGGAGAATTTGTGTAACAATCAACAGCTTCTTTTGGTGCTGATAATTTTCTTTGTTCTCATAACCTTACTGCATGATTCAGGGGTGATCTTGTAAGGAGAAATTAGATGTTAGTCACTCTTAGGGGTTAATGGGTTAATTGTTGTAGTTTGATATAAGGTAAGGGTGGGAAATTCTAGGAGAATCATTTTATGGTAAACATACTTAGCATAATACATCCGAAGGTAAATAAAATATTGAAAAGCGTAGAATAGTCCCTAAAAGGCGATATTTCAACCGAGATAGGAAATCACTCATAAGAACTGCCCCTTGTCGCGTGTGGTATAGCCACACCTTTCATTTCACCCAACGTTTTACTAGAATTTATGTTTGCTCCGAACCGACTCAACAGTAATAATAACAACGATGACAACGATAACGATGACGATGTCTTTTTCAATGTTTTTTTTAGCATGAAATACTTCATTCCCCTTCAGGCCAATTTTAAAAGATTATTTTTGATAGTTTCGCAACCTTTTTTTTTCTTTTTCTTTTTTTGCAAACTGGAGGTTTCTTTCAAGCGTACTCTGTATTGAGAAAACACCCTATCCCTTCATACAGTGGAAGGGAGAGCAATTTATCTTAGTGCAAGCTTAATCCAGGTTCCATTTTAAACATGTTTTATTATGTTTCACTCCAGACTTCTGGCGCCAAGGAAACGCCCGAAGAAGAGGCATCAGGCGGTCTACTGGACAGTGGTTCTCCCACCTTCCTAAAGGCATTGAAATACGCATGCGTGTCGTTAGGAATTGCCCTTGCCCTGTCGCTCATATACGAGTGCATTCGTCGTATAAGAGCAAGGCGAAAAGTTCACCAAAAAAGTAAGGATAACGATATCTTCTTCTGCCCTTAAAGGCAACTCTTAATTTTAAACTTTAATTTTCAATATTTTTCGGAACACCAAAAGGGATTTCGCTTTGCATGTCGCAAAGTAAACTGAAGAAAGTCGTCCTCGTTTACCACAAGACAAACAAACAAATGTAACAGACTGGTCATTATTTATCTCTGGGGGAGTCAGAGGATTTTATATGTGTCGCGATAAAATTTACCTGATATATGGCTCTCTTATAATCTTATGACCCCCCCTTCCCCATCCCCTCATGGACGGTTAGGTGGCAGTCTATTTTCTATACTCCCCCTTTATACTCTGTTGACGACGACTGATTCCCCTCCCCATTCCCTCTGAAGACCATGTGACCCTGTCCGAAAATCTCTGTCTCACCCCTCCCCCCCTCCCCGCTCCATGCGATAAAAAAAGTATTGGTCCCTTAACCGAAAAGAATGAAAAATAGGCTCATCTGAAGCAACAAAACTAGCAATTAAAATCACTACTTTTTCTTCGAAGAGAGCCATAAAGCAAAGCTTCAAGAAGAAATGCAGACCCTAGTGGAAGAGTTTAACCAGCGCGTGCTGGCAGTTAAGATGAAATTGAGGGAGAAGCACATCCGACAAATCATCAAATATTGGAAGCTGCAGAAAAAATCGATGTGCTCGGCTGGGATGGAACATGAATGGCTAAGGATTTCCACTGCGTCCCCACACAATGGTGAACTCACTATATCTGAGATATAATCATCTGAGCTTTTTTAGATACGACAGAGCTAGTGTGACCCCTATAGCTTCCTATTCAAGAGAGTAACAACACGATGTTTTACGTAACTATTTTCTGACGTGCAAAGCTAGCTTCAAACTGAAAGTGGAAAATATTAGTTGGGCAAGACGGCTAAGGACGGAGAAAATTGCCACGGATTGCAAATATTCAAATCGAGTAATCATTAAGGACATTCCCTTGTTTCGTATCACGCGTCGTTACAAAAAAATTGCATGTGCAAGAAATGGCGGGTTTCTGTTCGAGGCCATGGTTTTCATTTCTTTGTGTGGGTGTGTTTGTGTGTGTACGAGTGTGATGTTTCCATTTTTCACTGTAAATTGATAATCCTTCCTTAAAAAAAAAAAAGAAAAAAATTGCTCTATGAATGGTTGCGAGAAATCAAACCATTCTCTCCACCAACAAAACCAACTGTTTGACCACTAACGTTTTCCACATCGAGTTCTCACTGGCTTTTCAAAATATTAACCTTTCTTCTGGACAGCTTCAATGACGACTTTGATTCCTTATTTATGATGCTTCATTGAAATTAGAGCACTCTGATAACCAATGGGCAGAAGCAACTAACACATCCTGGGTGTGATGCGCTGTTTATCTTGATCAAATACTAAACCCAGTTTGATTCACATTCAAATCCCTTTGAGATAAGCAACCAACGAGTTTGGTACAAATTTCGCTGAAAGATTTACTTCAGATTAATGATATTTTCCGTGCAACTTTTGTCAAGGCTGTTGCTCTCATTTTACTTACGTAAATCAGATAGTTCTCCTACGTTTGTTAAGCATTCATCGCGATTGACTCGCGAGCAAGGTAAAAAAAGTATATATATGATTATCTTCCAGGAGGAGATTTGAACGACATTTTCCACTAAAAAACCTTAAAATGGTCTTGAATGATGAAAGATGACTCACTTTAGATAATTATTTTTAAATTAGCAAGAATCTGCTCAAATACCACATACCTCCCTTTTCCACATTCATTATTGTTGACAGTAGCTTACAGTCATTAATTAATCAATACGTGTGTCGTTAAAACAATAGAGAGTGATTACTAAGGTTTATGTACATTTAAAAGGTTTAGTTGAGTTGGTAAGGAATAAGCTTTGTTCAACAACAAGACACAGATGAACCTTTGTAAAAAATGTACGTGCAGTGTGACATTAAAACAATACAGAGTGATTTCTAAGGTTTTTGTACATAAATAGGGTTTAGTTGAGTTGGTAGGAATAAGCTTTGTACAACAGCAAAACACATAGATGACACTTTATAAAAAATGTACGTGCAGTTAGTTGGAAAACAAACGTAGGATAAAGCCAAGTTAAAGTAGGGTAAAATAAAGTTATTTTGTGCTCAGCAAAAAGTGATTACTTTGTTTTCGCTGTTATCTGATTATAGTTTACCAGAGACACGCCAATCAGTATTTCACGTTTTTTATTTCCCAGCGGGTGGGGGAGGGGGGTGGCATGGGGTGGTGGAAGGAGGAAGCAGGAGGAGGAGAAACTAGCCTCAATATTTCCTAAATGAGGGGTGAACACGTAGAAAAAATAAAGCGAGGGTTTATTTCCACTGTTAACGAAGGGGTAACACACAAACTGGACAGAATTTAGCTTCCAAAAGTTTCCTTATTAGGGCATCGTAAGGATGCAACACAAAAACGAACAACTATAATAATTGTAATTGCCAAACAAAACAGAAAAAGGTAAGAATGACAAAATAAACAGCAAATACTTTCTTTTGTTTATCCCGGTGCTATGTAGCAATATTTCGGTTCTTCTTTATTTAGTGTCAATAAATAATTAAATTCAAACAAAAGAAACCTAGAAATGATAGTCTACTACAAACACTACAGTCGTGGAAAATAAAAAAAAAACAAACAACAGGCATAGTCAAACATTTGGGTTCAATCTTTCTGCAGTCTACTTCGCAGCAAATGTTAAGTGTCGTCACGCAACGCCCGTTGCGTGGCAAGACCAACCAACGCCTACGCCTGCGAAAGAGACTGAACAAACTTGGACCTGAGTCCTCCGAGGAAAAGCGCTCACTTAAACTATTTAGACGTGAAAAAAGACTGAATTGTAATGCGTTGCTTTTTCTTCGGAGGCTCGTTTGTCGAGCTACCTAAATTTGAAGTCACGGAAGAGTTGCTTTCTCCATTTTGCAACTCTAACGCAAAATGATAGTCTAAATGTTCCGGCATGATGCATTCTGGAAACGTTTCCCCACATTTCTCGCATTTGCACAAATCTGTTTTGTCCCAGTCTACTTGGTTACAAAGATTCGCGCGGGTCCCACCAGTGGCGGACCCACCAGCAATCGCGACATTCTTTGATGTTTTTCTTCCTTGTACTTCATTGGTGGACACCCTTGAATCAGAGAATGAAGGATTTCCTCTCCTCTTTTCATCTTGCTGATTGTTTTTCAACAGTGACCGTTCAATCTCTTGCCGAATTTCTTGTGGTAAAGATTCTAACACCGAAGAATCGATCTGGCAACCTAGGTAGGGATTGCAAGATCGTCTCTCATTATTTTGCTGCTTTTCTTCACATATATTCTTTCCTGATAAAAACATCTCTATGCCTTTCTTTTTTGATAGGCTACTACCACTAAGCTTTGATTCATCCACTTTTTTCTCATTATCTTTGTCTTCTTTATTATCATATCTCCGAATTCCGTAACACGAATTTTCCCCGCGCTGGCTCTGGCTAACCACACTGCCAGAAGCAGAAGTTCCATCACATCCCTTGTTTCCATCTAAACTCACGCCAGATAAATACTCGTCCTCCACGTTTTCAGAGATGACGTTGTCCGCTGAATTTTCCGCTTCTTCCAACTTGTTTTTCTTACTGAAAAATGAGCTTATTGACGGCGTACTGTTATGATCACTTATTTCTTCAAATTTGCTGGCTGACACGTGTAAGGTGACAATAGCTGGATACCTAAAGAGTTTAAGATACTTCCATCAAGCCAAACACCTCGTGTAGAGACTCTGGTTTTGATTGCTTGTTTCGAGCAAGTTTAAATTGAATATCGAACGTTATGCGACATTGCATCGATTTTGCTTTACTTCGATCTGTGATTGGTCTAGAAAACTCGTGCCACTCTCTCAACCAATCACCTATCCCGCCTGCGTTTTCCCGCGCTTTTTCGAGTTCTCATTGGCTCTTAAAAGTAAAATGTCACGATAAAATCGACGTGATCCCCACCCCACTCCATGGGCGGTCAATTTTCGATAATTCCACTCTATACTCTGTTGGCGACGACTGATTCCCCGCTCCGTTCCCCTGAAAACCATCTGATCCTTACCCACCCTTCCCCTGATAACTATTGACAGTTCGCAAAATGGTTAAGAAATAAATAAACAGCATGATTTAATTTTTTACTTACCATGCATCAGTTTTGTTTTTCTTTAAAGAGTTGAATGGCAACAGCACATTATAAAGGTCCTTTGCAATTTGATCGGCAGTTGAATTTTTCATGTGGCAAGAACGAGTAGCAGAGGAGTTATTCTCAGTCTTGAAGCCGACACCCAATAACTTGGCCTCCCGTTTATTCTGTTGAGAAAATAATGAATAAAATTTAAAGCGTACGCAAGATGATAGGAGACTTAACTAAAAATTTTAAGTTTGCAACTCTTCTGCTCTGAATATTCTCAGCAATTTTCAATAACTCGCAAGAGAAAGAGGATTGCTTTGATTTTGCTTCACACTGCTCCGAGATTTGTTCAAAAATTCGCTCCACTCTCGAGAACCAGTAAATTGCAACGATAAAACCAACCGCTCCGTGTAAACCATGACTAAAGATAACACGACGACCAATCCGAACAAAGGCAATATCACCACGAGCCAAAGCGAACGCAAAGCCAACTGCTTGAGGCACGTAAATCGCAGGAGATCAAACTGCGATTGGTTTTTAAATTTTGAATCGCACTGTTTGTAAGTTTTTAAACAAATTAAAGAGCAAAACAAAACAAAGTCAATGTAAACGCGGATGACGATCAACAATCAACTGAAATTGTTTAAAACAACTTTGTTTATTTAACTAATGTTGGGTCCGACGATATGAAGAATAATATTTTTTCTTTACCAATTCTGATTCTTTTGTGAGACGCTCGTGGAGTTCACCAGCCAGCTGATCCAACCAGTATTTTACCTAAAACGAAAGAAAAATCAGATGAAACCTCTAACATATCTCATGTTTAAGGCCTGGTCACCCACAGTCACTTTTCAGCTGGTCACCAATTCGCACCCTGCAAGCTACTCAGATTGTTGAAATTTGTAAATTTATCATTACTAATGAATCACTGGTTTTCAAAAACGTTTTCTTAGAATTAATAAATTACCTTTTCTCCTGTTGCAAGCTTCCCCTTTCCTGGGAAATTCTTGCCGCATTCGATAGACTTCGGCAGCTGTCGAGGCCTAACAGGTTCGTGATCTATTCCACGACTTATTTCATACAGCCACTCCCTAGCAATCAAAAAAAAAATTAAGGGGCGTTCTTCAATAACGCAAGTGACAAATGAGAAAGCAGAAGGGAAAGAAAAGTCTTAAATTTTTACGACAACCTTGTTTGATGCCGTGGTGTTAAGAGTGCCGATTTGAAAGATAAATTTTTGTTCTAAAGTTTTGCAGCCTTCCGGACTGCCTAGATGTAGGGAAAAGCCGCAAACTGCCATATGCTGCTTCTTAATCCACTCTTAATCCCCACGGTATCAACGAGCGCTAATTTATTCTTGTTTTCTCGTCACTATATTCCCACCAATAGTGTAGCTCCATTTTCTACATATCAACAAACGCACACAAACCACAATTCCTCCATTCGCTCTAACGAAGGGCAAACGCTCGAAACGTCAGCTTCGAAACTCTTTACGGTGGCCAATTTACGTTACCATCTCAGTTGTTATACTCTCCCACCGACACAGCACCACAGTTTCTGTAGAAACTTACCCACTTTGTAACATGTTAAGTTGCATTTCATTTGTTTTGGTTTTTTTACATGTACATGTATTAGGCAAAAATATTTACCCTGTCTTATCTCCAAAACGACCCTGTAACTCACTAAGGGAGTAGTTGGCCAAATCACTCATCTTTTCTGCATGTAAATTTGAGCGCACTTCCAAGCCAAGTTTGCCTCCCATATTACGGCTGCAAATGCACCAAATAAATTCAATAAATCGCTATCATTATTAATCGAAAATGTATGACTATTTCACAACATAGTGACTAAATTGACCCTTCAAAAGGTCTTCTACAAAGACACAAAACAAAATTCCTAATTTGAAAACAATAATTGCTGTGTTAACTACTAATGCAACAAAATGGAATTCTTCATTGAGAACAGAGAACTCCTTGAAAATGCTTCTCACAAATAGAGGGAATCTCCCTCAGAATTACATTATGTATTGTCATCTTTGAAAAAACTCAATGGCAATATCTAAAAACAGTCTTTATCACCTAGGAGTGACTACCATATCATTTAAAATTTCAACTTAAAATCCTGTGAGGGAAGCCCCCATGCTCAACAAGATGCTAAGGATTTTAAATGAATGAGGAAGGCTGTCAATAAATTTTGAAGAAGCTGTTACATTGGAGATTTCACCCACAGCAGTCTAGACCTTGCCCAAATGTAACAGACTGCAATCAACATTGTGATTCTTAACATCAAATGAGCCCAGCCATAACAGGTATAACAGGCTACAGCACTTATTGAGAGCCCTGGCCTGGGTTGTTCAAAGCTGGGTTAAGATAAACCAAGGTTAGTGTGAAATTTGATTACAGTTCTGAAGGCTTTAAAAGAAAACTCAGTTCAAATATTTTTGCTTGCAACTTGATCATTGAATGGCCTAGAAAGGAATGGGGAAACTTTAACCTAAAAGACTTTTGAACAAAGAAATAAAGAGACCTGGATTAAGATTTAACACTGGGTTAGCCCTGATCGGCCTTCGAACGACTGGGCGCTGAAGAATTGTATAGAGAAAAGCCTGAAGTGACTTAATGGCTACATTCTGCTTCTGAATTGTCATTTCATCCCTTATGCCAGACACAGAAGAAGAAATAAAAAGTTCTCACCAAATTAACCTATGTATTATTTCAAGCGCCCCTTCATATGATGCTACAACTCAGATACACCAGAGGTTGTTGGCTGAGTGGTCTGCAGCAAGCAGGAAAAGGGAATTTATGTGAGGGGCTGATACAAGGGTGCAGTGTGAGTTTTAAGATCTGGGGGAGTTACCATTCACATCCTAGTGTGAGCAAAAAGTACCCACCTCCCATTTACAACTACAAAGGATAGGAATTCTTCTCCCTGAATTTGTTACACTACATGTACATTTCGACTCAAACAACAATGACTAAATTCACATCTAGCATATGAAAGAATTTCAATTCTTACACTTTTTTTATGGGAACTGTTTCATACAACTTTGGCACTGCACTCTGGGGTAAAAGAGTCTGTTTATCTGGTTTGTGACGCCCACCACATAACTTTGCCAGCATCTGATAATGAAAAAAACAACATTGATTGTTGATAGCAGTTGATGTTAAATAACAATCCACAGGTCAACAAAAGAAGCAAATCAATTTTCTGAGGGTCATAAAGAATCTATTTCCTCCTCACAGTATCACCTCTGAATCAAATAGCAAGGTTAAGAGTACAATGAAAATGATTTTCCACTCATGAACTGCCGATTGTTTGGCTAATTCTCCTTTTCAGAACCATCAGAAAAGTATAGAGAGCAGTATGGAGAATATGCATGCTGATGCTAGGGTGAAAAGGGTTAAGAAAAAAAGAAGCAAGGAAAACTGTAAAGAAACAGTAGAATATCTTCCATGTCTTAAAAAAATATATACCCCAGACAATCAAAATATGGCCAAAATATTCTGTGTAGATGCTATTAATAGAATTCTCCAATATCTCTATGCTTTTAGGATACCCTTTCACTACCAGATCTCATTAGTAATTCTCCGCACTGTCTGCCAGGTAATCAATTCTTGTGATGTTTGTTCTGAGAGAATTTGGTATCTGGTCAATAAATAATTCCCTAATTGACATTTTGTTTTATTCTCATTACTACTTTGGTTGATATAGTATTGATATTGTAAGGGGAAATTATGTCTTGGTCACTTGTCAAAAGGGTTGAAGCAAAGGGTTGTGTGTTCTGAATTCAGAAATAAAATTGGAAAATCTATTTTAGGTTGGAACTTAGCAGAGAATAGCTCATTTTTGAGGTAAATTCAATTTCTCTGTTTGTTTTATATTGTTTTGTTCAGCAATTCTTGATATCCTACAGAAGAAGGGATCATGTAACCAAAAAAACATTTGTTTATAGAAGCCTCTAACCTTATTATGAGCAATCCCTGCTGAGCATGTGAATTGTGTCTCTTTTAGCACAGCTTTCCTCATTTCTGATACAATAATTGCACCAACTGCCAGCCTCCTAATGTTCCCATCATTTTGGAGAGAAGCTCTCCAAGCATCAGTATCTACATGTTTACCTTCCTGTTCATCTGCCATGAAACCTTCCAGAAATGTTGTTTCTGCAGACTTTTTTGCAATTTCATCTAGGCCCATTGTGCGCATTCTCCTGTAAATCAATATGTGCATGCATTTATCACAGAGTGGAACACTGGATATTATGATTCAAGAGATTTGATTGGATCAGCCGCTGGGATGGCCTTTTTACGTTCACACACAAGACTTACATGTTGACGTTTTCAGTCAAGTCTAGGTATGCTTCATCCACACTTGCCCTCTCACAATTGTCACAGAAGCGAGACAGCACTGCTATCACTTCTGCCCCTGCCTCACGATAATGCGTCAAGTTGGCTTTCCCACGTGCCTCTGGGACTCGCACCAAATTTATCTCAGGACACTTCTCTTTAGCCTCATCCCCTCGCATGCTTCTTGTCACTCCAAAATGACGTGCCTCGTAGCTAACAGCTATAATCCTGTTATAGACATATAGTTATGAAGTTAGTAAGTGTCAGCGCTATTTAAGAAGTAGATTCCTTGTGGCTGTGTCTCTGTTCAGTAATAGATCACAGATAACATCAAAATGCAGTAAGAAACTAAAAGTGTAACTCATGAAGTGCAGCTGATTGTGTCACTGATGTTCTGATCACATTTTTCCATCTCCTGCAATCTTATATCATTTATATAATAAGCTCAGTTATACACGCATTCTGATTGGTTCTCACTTATGATCTATTGGAGGACAGAGGTAAAGATGACATCATCATTAAAACTTTTTTTAATTCTTTATTATATAAAACGAATAGATTCCAAGTAGCCGTGCATCTGTTCAGTAAAAGATCACAGAGGATGTCAAAATGTCAAAATGTGGTAAGAACATCAGCCGGTGACACACTTGGCTGCGCCTTGTGCGTCACTTTTTTGTTCTCACCACATTTTGACGTCATCTGTGATCTATTACTGAACAGACACACGGCAACTTGGAATCTATTTGCTAAACAGACCCATTGAAACATGGAATCTATTTGTTTTAAAAAATAAAAATGCTGTTTATTTTGTTAATGGTGCTGTTATTTATGCATCTGTGCTATAATAGATCATAAGAGAGGACTAATCAAAATGAATTTATTATTCAGCTTATCATATAACAATATTGTTAAATAAAAGATCAATTTCTATTGCCCTTCATGAAATATTTTAATGTTGATAGTACACTGATGACTTTGGATATGGTGCACTGTATAATCCTCAATTAAGTTTTTAATTATTCGGTTCCTGTTCTATCTGGTATTGTGTAGTTAAAATTACAGGAACTGGGTACAAGCACCCTTGAAAGCATAGTCCTTAACACAGATAGGTAGAATGATGGAAAGAAACTCCATCAATAGGGCACTACCTTACAGTCTGGGAATGAACCCACACTACCTTCAGGACAAAAAAAGCTGGAGACAATAATCAGAGAGAAAAACGAAAAAAATGGTTGATCACACTTAGACAAATTTAACACTAATCGTACACATGATGACAATTCACAAATTTATAAAAAAAGGAAAAAAAAACAATAAACCATATAATTATGATGAGTTGTCACAGTGTCTCTTTTTAATAAATGCATTACTTAGCCCTTTACACCCTAACATCAGTAAACATTTTCTCCACACTGTTCTCTATACATTCCTATAGTACTGACAAGGAGAATTTGTTTAACAATCCTGAGCTTCTTTACTTGGTGATCATTCCCTCTATTCCCATAACCTCAATGTTTGTTTTAGGGATGATACTGATAGGAGAAATTAGTTGCTAATCAAAAAGTGCCATTTATTGTTTTAATAAAACTCCATAAACTTCAATTTTCCTTTGGATTACCGGTGCTTCAACCCTTAACTACCGTAAGTGACCAAGAATCTCTCGTTACAATATCAATATATTATCAAGCAGACAAGTGATGAGAGTGAAGAAAAATATCAATTAGGGGATTGCAAGTTGATCCAATACCAATTTCTTCAAACTAACATCACAAGACCTGTATTGGCAGACAGTAAGGAGAATTACTAATGAGATCTTGGGAGTTAAAGGGTTATACAATATGTTTTTGACCAATCAGGTCACTTGTAGTATCTCAGTTATTGCATAAAAACTGTAATAACTTCTTGTGTGCAATTTAGTTGTTAGTGCCAAAACTACACTACACTACACAAAAGCTGATCAGTGAACTCATCAAAGGATAAGTTGTATTGAAGTGAATTAGCCAAGCAGCCATACTGTCCAACAATCGCCCTTTTTTGGCTAAATTGGATCAATACAACGCCACTTTAGAGTCGACGAATAGAATACAGACTCCGTCTTAACGTGGTCAAAAGGAGCGCTGTCTCAGTTCTAATATAAAAGGCTAATCCTTAAAAAACAAACACAAAAAAAAAGACACAACAAATGGTAGCGAAATACCTCAATCTGTACTATATTGTGTATTGATACTGTTATATTGTTAAGGCTAATGGAAAAAATGTCAAAGCTATCATATCATATTATGTAATTCGATCGAGAAACTTCGAGGCAAATTTCTTATCTATCGAAAAAATTAATACGCAACGCCGCCCAGATGTATCAATGTATTGATGCATAAAGGCTCCCAGATTTCACGGTTAAATACCACGCGAGGAATACTTAATCAAAAGAAATCTTTAATTGAGAAAATTTAAAATTCGCCTACCCTCCACCTTTCCATGTTTTATACTGAACCACAGCGCAAGGTTTGCCTCGCAATTCTGGATTTCGTCTTTGTTCGACTTGAACATAGAAGCAGTCCATATCCACCAGAGCTACAACACGATCTAAAGCCATCTGGCGCGTTAGTTCGCCGACAAAGACACCGCTTTGATGTTTTCTACAGACTCGCTTCCAACGTCGCGTCAACACGTTTCGTGGCCATTTTGAATAGTTCCCGCGAAGTAGTCGTGGGTTTTATACTAACTAGGGAGGGGTAGAGGATATTGAAAAAATAAATACTTCTCTGTGATTATAATAACGAGAATTTTAGGGAACAATTTTGCAAGAATTATTTTACAAAGTGAATTTTTAAATTAATTTAGGACAAAAGTTATAGTGTTTAAATAACACAGAAGATGAAAATATGTCCGGTGAGAAAAAGGTCTTGAAAAAAAAGTCTCACGTCCCTACCCCTAATGGTTTCGTTCTCTAACTTTGTGGTCGCGATGCACTGTGGATTGTAAACAAAATGGCCGGAGCGGAAAGAAGGGTGAGTTAAATTTCAAGTGCAATATTTGTCGCTCTTTTTTGTTGTAATTGAAAGTTCCTTTGCAACTTCTGTTCACATTATTATCACATCGATGAGTGGCTCTTTACAATCACAGAGGATTTTAGGTTACACCGTTCTTTAATAGAAAACCGCCACCGGAAATTTGATCACGGAAGAATATTGGACGATATTTTATGCTCTTTGTTTTTGATATGCCTGAATGAATTTGGTCCAACTCAAATGGCGCTATTCCGTGAAAACACGGCACTAAAATTTTTCGATAGAAAGCCAAGATGATCGACGTGAAATGCAAATGATCGATTTCCCAAGAGGATTGATGGAGTGTTCTAAAGAGTTGTTGCGAAATACAACAAACTCCTATTTAATATTAGGAAAGTTTTCGCATCTATCCGCGAATTCCCGCGTTGCATAGACGACTTTGATATTATGGGCGCCTTTCTAGAGACTTGATTAAAATGAGTAATTCTTTCATTAAAATGTAACTTTCACTTGGAATCATGTTACGATTTTGAAAGAAGTTATAATTGATTTAATCGATCCGCTTTTTGAATCAAGCAACATCACGAATGTAACCTATATCACTGCTTTGATTACAGCTGATCAGATGCAGTGACTAATATCCTAAAAAATTATTTATATACATACAGTTTCTCTGTATTTATCATAATTTATCGTGCCCCAGCTAAAGCCAATATCTGAATATTTTTGGCATTTATAACAAGTTACTTGTTAGATTATCTGTCACTAGACAACTCAGAAGTTATGTTGTGTATTAAGACCAATCGTAAAGGTACTAATGAAAGTTTACGCAGCAGTAAAAGTGTCGGTAAAGCGCCCATGAAGGTAATGTTTAATCAAATTTATGGATACTTTTGCATTTTCCATATTTCAAGAAATTTCTTTTGAGTCCACTTACAAAATTCTTTGCTTTGGGTCAGTTTTCATTGTTTTTCAAGTCCTTTCTTTTCTTAATGAAAGAATATATCACAGGTGTTAATTCGAAACAGCAGGTTCGTGTCTTTTAAAGTATAAATTTTTTATGACGTTCATTGTAGCATTTTGATGACAGTTATGTGAGGCTAGTATCCTAAGAAAAATGTCGGTTGTCGACGTTGTTTGCTTTGTAATGGCATGGCCAACATTTAAAGTTGCACTCTGTAATTAAATTAAATGTATTCCTCTACAGTTCCTGACAGTTATGCTAATTTGCTGTACCCTTTCTGTTGTTTTTTGGCATGTTTCTTCACAGCAGGCTTTTCTCTGCTCTTAATTTGTTATGTTAAGCAATTCTTAAGCTTGACAATGGTAGAATTGACTATCTTTTGCACTGAAACCAGCCCTTGAAATATATGACTAGAGAACAAACACTTTTTCTTGTAATTGTACATACTACAACATTCACCACAATACTTGAAAATTTGTTCTTGTGATTACCCTCTTCCTGACACAATTTAGAGATTTGCATTCCTTGCATGCCAAGTATTTATCAAGCTGTTTTTTGCTGTCTAGCTGAGACTCAAGGTTTATCTGGATGAAAGGCAGAAAGTGGCAGAAATATTTGTTACACAAGTGACAAAATGCAAAGATATAGTGCAAAGGTTACAACGACAGATCCAGGAGACTGATTGCTATCTAATAGAAGTGTGGCAAGGATGTGGTAGGTTTGGTGTTATTGATGCATATCTTTATAAACCTAAAATCAACTCCACCAAGCTAGTAACAGTTTTTGGAAGTAGTTTTCATAGAGAATTGAAATGGCGGTACTTTTGCAACATTACTCTCTTTCATGCACCGTTTGCAGTAATATCACTCTGCTTTTTTTACAAAATGCGATGTGGCTCTCTGCCAATTTGTATACCTCTTCATGAATACATAATCACTGGTTAGATTTGTATATTTATGAATAATTTTCTATTTTTGTACTTATGTCTCCAGTAGATTGTTTTTTATAAAGAAATTGTATCTTCATTTTCTAACTACTAGCTATCAATCCATGAATTTTGACCAGTTGATGACGCTCAATATTTTTAATATCTGTTGCCAAATCGAAAATGATTAAATTAAGATACAGGAATGTGCTTAAAATTGGATTGACACATTGGATAAACAATAGGAAAAGCATTTATTTGTAAATTTAGAAATATTGTAATATTTTAGCACATCACCCTGTTTTAAATAAATACAGCCTCTCCTTCAGCTAATATTCAATTTTTCAAATTAAGGAAAAGTTGAAGGTAAAATTTGTGATCAATAACAATTTTTTTTAACCTATCTATTTTTATGCTGCTGTAAAAAGGCTATAACACCTTGAAGTTTAATTTGTGTTTTGTAGACAGGATGTGAGCTTTTTTTTGTTTCTTCCTCAGAACGTCTTGTACCTGATAGTGAGTCAATCTTCAGTACTTTACTTGAATGGGGAAGCGATCTGGAAGATGTGAAGTTTTACCTGCGACCAAGGGAGGAGATACCATCTTACTCACAAGCTGTTAATGGTGAGATATGTAATTTGTTACCCTGAGTATCATTCACCCGGAGTTCTGCAGATCAGTTACATATTTGTGACCCTCTTTTGTGATTGTGGGAATAAAACTTGATACTTCACATATTGTTTTTTAAATTTTACTTCATGAAATGCTTTGAGTGCTTTAGGTTCTTTTTTTGTTGTTGTTGTTTTGTTTGTTTTCATCTTTTCATTATCTAAGCCAGACATTCCATGAAATGTTTTATTTCTGAATGCTTTCCTGACTAAAAAAAACTAAATTCCAGAAACACTATCTCATGAATAAACTTCTGATATTGAAGTAAATACACCCTCTCAATTTTAATATATGGAAGCATGTGATCCAGACTTAATATTTTTGAAAAAATATATTTTTTAAGCCCAGTTTTCCCTGTTATTGTTAATTTAAAAAAATTGAAAATATACATGAAATATATGTGCCTTTTGTTTTCCCATCTTAAACAGACACTTTTAAATGAGAAAAGAAAAGGTGTATATGCTTCAGGTATTTTTTTTTCAAGTTGCAATGTTTTTGAAAATGGGTATCTACTTATATATTAGTTAGATATAGCTCTTTGGCATTACAAAGCTTTGCTTTCATGTCCAAATTGAGCGCTCTACTTAGGAGGAGTCATGTCTCACAATTGTGCATCCTCACTAGTTTATCTAGTTCAAGTCCTCTGGCATGGCTTGGAAGATACCACAAATGTGGGATCATTCGGGGTAACTTAATGCTTACACCTCCTTCCTAGCATCAGCACTGCACTGAATGCCAAAACAGTACTGTCTGCAGTTATATATATTAGTCTTTTGAGAAGTGTTTTGGAAAAGTGGCACATGAGTTGCAGCAGAGTGCGTCACTGATGTTCCCATAACGATTTGATGTCTGCTGTGATCTTTACTGGTAGTAACTGTACAGACCCATGGCAACATGGAACCCATTTGTTTCATATAATCAAAATTAAAGTAAAATGCTCATAAAGGTGACCTTAACTATGCATCTGTCCACCAAAAGGTCATTAAAATAAGAACCAATCCTTGTGTGTAGATTCAACTTCTCGACATATAATTCTACATCTGTATGGCCTTTCAAAGTATGTTTAAAGTCATAAGCTTTGTCTTACTTTTTCAAATTTAGGATCAACAAGTCAAAGGGTTAATGGTTTTAAAGAGGAAACACCACTTTCACGAGATGTGGTAAGAAAGACATCCCCATGAAAAAAAAAGATTGATGGAACAATAATAGTAATTGTTAATTTGACCCTTAGGGTCAGGTATTCGAGCAAAGTTTAGCAGTTGTTTAACAAAACCGTGTTCTAAGCCATCTTCAATTCAGCCCAACCTTAAACTGAACTTTCACTGTTGTGAGCAGTGCCAAGAGGTCCATAAGCTTATATAGGAAATTTATTTAATGAAATCAACTCTCACATAGAGAATCGCTAAGGCCCACTGCTTGCGTAAGACCATAATTTGAGTAAGACCTCATGTAAATACTGAAACCACCCTAGGCTTCCTGTAAATGATACACTTATAAGTTCTAACGTTCTGCAAAAAAAAATTTCCATGCCTCTATCAGTCCTGTAATCAAACCAAGAGTCTTTAAGAGAAAATATTGTTGCCTTTTGAAGTAATACTGTCCAACTTATTTACTCATTTTGTAAATTCATTTTTGTCTTAATCAAATTTTATCCCACAAAAAACTTTAAATTGTTTGACATTGCATTTTAAATAGAGAAGCCCTTTTAGAATGGAACAAGACTTCTTGGCTCTGCTGATACAGATCAACCCTTGAACTCCCATAAGAGACCAAGATATAATTTCTCCTTACAATATCAATACAATATCAAGCAGACAAGTAACGAGAATAAAGGAAAGTATTAAAAAAGGTTCAAGTTGATCCAATACCAAATTCTCCAAACTTACATCATGAGAATTGTATGGCGGATGGTAAGGAGAATAACTGACGTGATCTTGGTAGTGAAAAGGTTAAACCTGTCCAGAGATTGTTATGGCATATATTCTTTTGTTTTTGTTTTTTGTTTGCTACGTATCAGCTTTTAGGCGGGAATAGAATATCGATTAGTGAACTGAAAGAATTCGCCGCCAGACAACAGCAGGAGATTGCAGCTAAAGAAAAAGAACTTAAAGCAAAGCAGGTTCAGTTTATGGAAATGAGACGGAAATTACAGAACAAACCTCAGAATCCATCTGTGCAGCAGTTGTCGGCTAAAGCCGATGAGCAGGAACAGCGGCTAAGAGAATTACGCCATGCGCAGGATCAAACAGATTCTTATAAACTAAGCAATGGTGCTTTGGGTACGTTTGGAATTTTAACCTTTTTATTATCTGCGAGTTTATTCTCCTTGCAAACTGATACACTTATTCTTGCATGTTGGTTGTGAGTGCTCTACAGATATCAAACGTTACTTTCCATCACAAGATTTTGCCTTCGCCCAAAATGAGCCAATCGGAACAAAAGTCGTGTTGAGAACCCATCCTATCCCAGAAGTCATAGAGTCAAGGGATTTTCTCGGTTTTTTTACGCGTCAAGCTGTGTTAGACTTAATGTTTGAGAGAATGAAAATATTTAAACCTTCAAACAGCCAATGAAATGCAAAGAGAGAAACCCTCATGTGGCTTTCCCCACGTTTTTTTTTTTTTTTTTTTTTTTCTTTTTACCAGTAGCATCTGTTGTGAAACATTATCAGCTTATTCGACGTTGTTACGCAGAAGTAGCTGTGGCTGATTTACTATCTCAACTTAACCAATCGAAACGACATCCCTAAATAGCCGATCAAATGCAAAGAATTAACTTCTCGAGTGATTGTTTCCCGCGCTTTTCACCTGTTGCAAGAATTGTAACGAATTCCAATTGACCTATCACAACTTTCCCCAGGTAGCAACTGTCTCTCTCTCTCTTCTTAGCAACACTAACGATGAAATCGTCCTTATTTCAGCCGAGGAATTGGAAAATGTACGTTCCCATTTCATGGAGAAAGAAAAAGAACTAGCAATAGCAGTTGCAAGAGTTGAAAGCCTCACTCGGCAACTGGATAAACAAAGAAAGGGATGGTCTCAGGCAACTCCAAGTCGACAGAAAACGCACCAAGAGCTGGAACTAGAACGACTTCGAAAGGAATTGATGGTAAACGCATATCACGTAATTGCTGTGCACCATTGTGACGCAAGTGTGCTCTGTTATTACTAGATAAATTGCAAAACACTTGTTTTTCCTTCCTCGATATTTCCTTCCACCTCTGCTAAAGAGTATTCCGTAAACTGATGACGGAAGTTTTACAAAGAACGGTCTCCATATTGATGAAATGTCAATCGTCAAATGGGTGGCCGTAAACGATGACGTCAAATGGTTATGTCATCACTTGGTTACAGTCCCCTTTCTATCAATCTATATGCTAGTGCTCCGTCGCTCAATCGGATGGAGGCAGCCTTTCGTTTTTAAGACAATGATCTTATTTTGAATGATAATAACACAATACTATTGAGGTCGAGCTTTTTTCGGGTTGAAATGCCGTTTAAAAATTATCAGGGTAAGTATGGACAGAAGGTAGAAAACTTGCACCACCCTCTCGACAAATCAGATGACAAATAAAAAGCACTTGCGCCTTGATCGCCCGCGTTTAGTCCGCGTTTTTTGCGCGTTTTTTCTGCGTTTTTCTAAGTTTGCTTGATTTCCCTTTGATTCCTCAATTGGTTCTTTGTGTTATTTCCCTCTCTTCTGATTGGCTGTTGTGACTGCTTTTGCTTTTGGTTTTACGGTACTTAAATGAACTGCACCCTAATAGTAGCTTTTCCTTCTTATTTAGACGCGGAACGAATTGAATCATCAGCAAAGCGTACAGATACAATCCCAAAAACAGCTCCTCGCGGAAAAACACAAAGAACTGTTTGAACTTGAATCCCAAATTGACAGGCACTCCAATAATTTACGGCATAAAAGATCACAGGGTAACCACATCGCTGCTTCGAACCATCACGTCGTGAATGGGGTCACTTCATCCACAGACGAACCAGACTTTTTGGAGATGGACTACAGCAGTCTAAGGACCTTCTCGAAACGACAGCATAAAACGAACAACGCCGAGTCTAAAAGCGGAACCGGAAATTCTGCTACTACTTCCGGTTCCTTTCGCAGGCGCGGTCGCAACGGCAGAAAATTAGAAACGTTGCTTGAAGTAGAAGAGGAAGTTTCTGACGGTCACGCAAGTAATAAATCGTCGACGGAAGACCTAACGCAGGGACCAGGTCCACCGAGAGCGTCACGCGTGACAGTGTTGAAATCACGTTTTGAAGCAGAAGGCGTGACGTCTGCAAAGATGGTAAATCGGTCCCCTAGTCCTGCTCGTCGCGTGGACCCCGAAGGAGTTGAAACACCTCCTAAAATGGCTGGTGTCGACGGTTTGCATTCAGTTAGTGAAAATCGATATTGCAATGAAAGTGATTTATTTGACTATTCTTCCTTGAAGTCAAGACCTTCTCATGTAAACGAGGAGGAACAGATCTCCACTTCAAAAGAGGATGCCCTTGAAGTTTCACCTTCGTCAGAAGCAAAACCTGAACCAGCACACAATGGCACGGAGTGTTCGAGTCCTAGTGATGAAGAAGATTTTTCTGGACACAGTTCTCCTTTGTCGGTTGCGTCTTCGTCCTCTTCTTCATCAAATTCGTCTACTTCCAAAGCTGCAGTCTTTGCAATTACGGGCGTTGTGAAGAAGACGGGGAACTTTGCGCCCCAATCAGAGAAGCCGCAGTCCCAATACTCAGAATCATTTTCGCCTCAACGCTTGCCCCAAGGACTTTCGTATTCAAACATGTTTGAAAATTCTAGAGCTCAGCCAGAGCAGCCAGTTGGTGATGTTTTAACGCCTAAGAGTGACGATGGAGATTTTCCATTGCAAGCTCGCCTGGTTAAATCAGAAGGGTTTTCAACAAAAAATGAAAATATTGGCACCTCAGCACAACCGACGGTGCTTGATTTTTCAAGATCAAGAATGAAACCCCAACAACCAATACATGAAAGTGTTCAGAATAACCAAATGAATGGTAGGAAAGTCGAACAAAAGTTTTCCAGTCCACCTGAAGTAAAATCTTTAGCGACCAAACTTGAACAATTCAATGCAAGGAGTGCAAAACCAGCTACGGGTGCACAAATTGGAAGCGATAGAGGAAACGTTTCCAAACGGACTGAGCTGAAATCTACGGATTCTTCGGTTAAATCTGGAAAGATACAGTTGTCACGGCTTCGGTATTCGACGGGCACTTCAGTCAACAGCGCTCTGCCGCAACAAATTGTGATGGAAAACAGCGATTCAGAAAAAAACGTGAAGGATCTATCGTCAAAACGAAACAAGGAAACAGCCTTGATGGATGCTTCAGGGGCAAATAGGATGGAAAATTCATCGCATGCTTCGCTGCAACGGTTATCGCAAAACTCTATCCAAACAAATGGCCATGCTGAGAAAGAAGATTCGGTGGCGTCAATTAACGATTTTGGACGCTCAAGCGAAAAGGAAAGATCTGAAAAAACTTCAAACCGAAACGATGAAACTGATAGCTCAAGAATGTTCTATGAAAAACAAAATAATGATATCTTGCCTGTGGATGATGCGCAAACCCCGCCATTAGTATTTCGACCAATATCTTACCGCGCGAAGAAGTCAGCTGGTTTGCAAAGTAGCGTCAGTACATCTGCCGATCGATCCGAACTCGGTTCTGCGATTTCTAATTCGGTATCCATTCGTGGCAACTCGTCTTCGCTTACGAAGATAACGGTAACGCCGTCTGCTTCGTATTATAATGCGAGAGATTCGAACATCCCCGAGCAACGTTCGCCTGTTCCGACGAGTAAACGATCTAGGTTTATGTTTCACAGCGTGACTCCTACTTCATCCGAGGGTGACACTTTACTCGGTGGCACTTTTAACGAACAAGAACGCAAGGAATTCGGAGACAATGGAAATTTAGACAAGGAAACTGGACTCACAAATACACAGATTAATAACCAGGCACGAGAAAACACAGATGCTCGCCTAAATTCCAAACAAGTTGTTTCTTCATTCAATATAAAGCTATCGGGTCGGAGTCAAAAATGGAAACAAGGACTGGAAGAAATTTCTTCGCCTGAGAAAATTAGTAAATCAGATCAAGGGAAAGAAAATAATAAATCTTCGGAACTTGTCTCATCAAGAAGGAAAATCTTCGAAGGTAAAGAGCTTATTGTCGAAAGTAGTCGACCCAGTTCCAAAAATGAACAAACTAACTCCGAAAGAGACCGAGTACCTCCCGAAATCGGGCCGTTTTATCACGACAATGGTAATTTAAAACCTGAAAGTGGTCGACTTAGCTTCGGAGTTGGTAGACCAGATGTCGAAAGTCTTCGATTAAGTCGGAAAGGAGAAAGTGAGGAAACGAATGAAAACACACCGATAGATTTATCTTCCGAACTTTCAATTTCTCCGAATGCAAATCTTCCCGATGTTACCAGAGTTGATTTTCAGAAAAGCCAACTTGAACAAGCACGTTTTTCCAAAACTACGTTATCTTCTTCAGAAGATGGGATCCATGGGTTCAACGCTGAACTGAGGCCAAAGGATTCACATGATAAAAATGACACTCTTTCAGGAACCAATCAAGGTTTAAGAGACCTGGAAACAAAGGACCGGGTAACAGTTCAAGATTTCCCAGTTGATATCAATAATATTAACACAGTGACACCCTTGTCTGTAAACGGAGATATAGGACTCGGTAGTCAGTCGAATAACTCCTTATCAGAACTCGTCCAAGATAAGCGGAATATTGATGATACCTCAAAGTTCGCGCTCGTGAATGGAGATGTACTTAAAAATTCTCCAGAAAACTTGTCCAGCGATTCTACTGAAAGTGCCGCTACGCTTGCGCAGAAGATTTCTAAAAAGAAGAAGCCGAGGCGCGTCAGCCTTGACCCTTATGCTGTATTACTGGACGCTGCAGTTGAGGGAGAACTGGATCTAGTAAAGCAAGTCGTTCGTGAGGTACTGATTTGAAATATCTCATCTCCTTTTTCTCTCCTTCTTTCTTTGTTTTATCTGTATCTCTTTATTTTTTCTTTATTAATTTTTTCTTCCTTCCTTTTTTTTTCCTTGCTCTCTATTTCCCTTTCTTTCTAACTTTCGTTTTTTTTTTCCCTCTGCCTTTTTTTTTCTTTCGTCTAACATGAGTTGCTCTAGGCTGCCTTCAACCATTAAAAGTGATTCACATGAAAGTTCTCCCTACAATTTCCATACATTGTCCTATAAACAAGTAAGGAGAATAGACAAAATCATCACCCATGGGGTTTTATCTTGTCAGTTATAACATGGTATTCTCCTAACAAATATACTTGGAAATGTACAGAAAGTAGAAGGGAGAATTTGAAATCGAACATGTGAGGTTTTGAGGTTAGGCAACTGACTGGCTTCATTATCATGTTTCTTAGGTGGATGATCCCAGTGAACCGAACAATGATGGTATCACAGCCCTTCACAATGCTGTTTGCGCAAGTCACGATGAAGTGGTTAAATTTCTCGTGGAATTCGGTGTGGATATCAACTGCCCAGACTCGCATGGATGGTACGGAGATGTTAAGTTTACCCTTAAATTTCAACTTATAGTTAAGCTATATCGACGTTGATGACATGGAATAGAACGCAAGTCTCGTGGCCTTGGTGAAAAAGGCGCTGTGAGATTGAAACCGTAGTTTTATTGAGTGTCGTTTAACAAGAACCAAAGTGATCACAGCAGCCAGTCATAGCAGATAAGAACCTTCCGAGTGGCCAACAATAGCTCAAAGTTAAAAAAAAAAAAAGAAAAAAAAAGAAAACAGACAAATAAAGTGTCTGAAGCGCGGGAAGGTCTAATGTTCAAATCTCTTAGTTCAAATCCTCTCTTTGAATCACGTTCGTGAAAGATTTCTACTTTTTCTTGAAAATATTTTACTTATGGTCCTCTTCTTTTCCCTTTGCACAGGACTCCACTTCACTGTGCAGCTGCCAACAACGCCACAGAAATGGCTCGCTTCCTAATTGAACATGGCGCGTGTATTTTTGCTGCTACTTCACTAGAGAAGAAAACTCCCATGCAGTGTTGTGAACGGGGTGTACCCGATTACTTTAGCTGTATGAAATATCTGAATGGTGAGTCATTCTCGTATTTTGGAATGTTTATTATTATTATTATCATCATTATTTTTTTTTTGTTCGTTGCTTCATTATTTGTTTTTGGACGGAATGCTTTAATAATTAGAATCATGGAAAAGAGTTGAGTCCTCGTCGTCGAAATCGTGATCAGAGTTTCTCAGAGGGCGTAAAACTGTCATTTATCCTCCTCCTTTTTACTTGTGTTTATGAGAAGGCGCTAGAACTAGTTCCGCGAGATTTGTGCAACTTTCTTGGCAATATCCAAATAAGACTTTTTTTTTCAGATTGTTATCGAAAGTACACGTAGTTTGGGGACTGCTGTAGCTGTGTTTGACTAAGATTTATAATTGGTTCAGAAAACTCGTGCTGCACTCTCGACCGACAAGTTAAAAAACTGAAATCAATCACAACTTATTTGGTTTGTTCTCGATTTCCCGTGTGTGAGGCAATTAAAAGCTCTCTCCTCCAAGGTCTTAATGATTTCCTGTGATATTTCCCTTTATTCTGATTACTTTGGGTATGGTGTTACGACACTTAATAAGAACGAGTTATTGACTCCGGATTATCGGATTACTTTTTCGGATTCTCATCGTTGATCGCCTTTTTCCACGGATTTTGTCCACCGATGTCGAAGAGATCGACATTTTTCTCCCAGTAAAAAATAAGATTCTTTTCTACCCATCACGGAATAAATGACGAGTGGCATGAACGCGTGTAGACCTATACCAAAACTGATTAGAATGGTTTCTGTCAACACTGTCTTTTTCTCTGCTCATTCAGATGTTCAGGAAAACTTCGGACTCGTTAACGACGGTCGGGTTTACGCACTCTACACCTACACAGCTGAAAAGGACGACGAGTTGAGCTTCGAATGCGGCGAAGAATTACTGGTACTGACGCGGGGAGATGATACGGAGAAGGAATGGTGGTGGGCCCGGAACAACCGCGAGGAGACTGGGTACATACCGAGAAATTTACTTGGGGTAGGTGATAATACCTTATGTGAGCTTGTTTCTATGAAATTGCAGTGATGTCTTTGTTTTGTTTTTTCTTGCTTGATCGCTCATGCTGCTCCAAAATCATCTCCGAATTGATGCCACATCCAGGCTCTGGGTGAAGCCACCCTTGGAAATTCAAATACCTTTTCTTGACAACAATGTGAACGTAACCAAGAACAACCTGCCCTGTTGGGTGTGGCCGCTGTGGTCTAACCTGCGACCAGGCGCGTTTTTTTGCCTTTCTCTTTTCCTTTTTCAGGGGCGCACGATGGCGTAGCAGCGCAAGAGTCAGTGGTCAGGAACACGTTCCGTCCACTCTTGTGTCACCGCACTATCCCCCCTCCCCCGGAAGATATCAACTCCTGATCGAGGGCTAACCACGGTCTTGATATGTGTTTAACAAGACCTATGATTTTGTAACTTCTTGGATAGGATGTCTCTCTAGACCTCAAGTCCTGAACAAGGCGTGAACGTTTGCCATGCGCAGTTTTCATGCGCATTACTAACATCTTTTTATCTCATTCTCCGTAATTTGACTGAAGTGGCTCTGTGAAGCCGATATGTCAAAATTCGCGATGTACTGCACAGTAGCGGTATGAGCAGATTTTGTCATCATGGGGATTAGGGCCTTCGGCTGCATTCCCTCCCCATCCCCACCCCTGAGCGCAAACCTTCCTTACGTACATTGTTTATAAAATGTTTATAATATTAAGGCTTTACATGGTTGATTCTTTTCTCACAGTTACGCCCCAGAATTTCGCCCGTTTGACGAGGCAAAAGAAACGCTAATCTAAAGAAGGTGAACTTATGTGCATGAAATACAGTCAAAGACTAAAACAAGCTAGGATATATTTGGGGGAACATAACTTATATCACAAAATTCTTTTCAAGATTACTGCTAAAAACCATGAAAGAGGTTGTGCCTCAAAATCTGATTAGAAAACAGTGAGTGGTAAACTGTATCAGTAACTCAATGATAATAGTGTCTTTACATGCACAAATAGCAATTTTTTTTTTCAAGGCCAGGTAGTAGCAGATTTGTCATTCTGTTTTGGATCTAGTGTTGAATCACTTTCGAATATTTATAGAAATAGTGGCTATTTATTTTTTAAAGAAGTAGAACTTAATAAGATTCTTTTTCACATCGACAATAGTTCAAAACACAAGCATAATTTTTAAGTAATGGTATTTGCAGAAATATATATTTAAATGATATTATTAATGAGTATGCATACTTCATATATTTGAGCACTTTATGATGGGTGACATGATAACAAAAACCTAATAATAAATATGTTGATAATTTATCTTGGACAAATTTAGGTTTCCGGGAAATCAGAGCTTAATGATAGCCAATTTCAGAATAGTTTATATAACTGAGTTTCCAAGATAGTGAAATTTGTTGCAATGTCAACTTACTAGAAAATTGTACATGATTATATCATTGAAAAATCAAGTTTGTGATTTCATCGTCAAATGTTTTTCTAAGACTTGAATCAACAGTTTTTGTGAAAGAAAAATTTATTTAACTAAAATTAGTGGCTTAGGTCTATAAACATTAAATTAATATATAAATGCACAAGTCTTCTCTGTTAGATTTTGTCACCAGTGCCCAGTCCTAACTCTCTCATTACCTATGACGTCACGAACTTATGAAGTCACATTTATGCCACCTGCACCTCCCCCTCTAATACTCCAACCCCACCCCTCCCTTGTCAAACTACAACTGTTCCTTTAACCCTTCAACTCCCATCAGTGACGAAGACGGAATTTCTCCTTACAATGTCAATACAATATCAACACAATATCAACCAGATAAGTGTTGAGAATAAAGAAAAATATCAATTTGGGGATAACTCGTTGATCCAACACTACATTCTCTGAACTAACATGATAAGAATTGTATGGTTGACAGAAAGGAGAATTAAAAATTTGATCTGGGAGTTAAAGGGTTAAGACTGACCTCAACACTTTACAGTGAACAGATTGAAGTTTTATTCTGTTGTTTGGTAAACATTCTGCACACGATTGGTGATATTTAAATGAAAACAAAAAATAACAGAAGTCACAACAACTACAAAAATAATTATTCCATTTGTTGTTGGTTCTTTTTCCAAAGCCTGGCCATCTGGAGCAGTTTAAAGTTAGGCATGTTGGCTTCATCGTCAGGAAAGATGTAATCATAGTATTCCTCCCACCCAGCGTCTGACTGCAAGGAAGAATATTCTTAATAGTGTCACAAATCTCCAAAGAAAAATATAAGATCTAATAAAGAGAAAAGGAAATTGTAGTGGGGCCAAAATTTTATATACGCAGCTACGAATTATTTTTGATAACAAGACATTTGACAAATTGAAAACAGGATTGATATGTCACGCGACATTTTGGCTTAGGCAACGGATTGCGTGACGACCGACAATCGAAGTTATAAGAAGAAGTTTGAAGAGATTTCTTACTCCGTCGTCCGTTTGTACTTTTCTTCTCTTCTTTTCTCGGCGAGGCATCTTTTTCTTGATTTTTTCTTGTGAGCTTTCGTCTCCATATTCATCCTAAAGGATCAAAATAACAAAATTAAATCAGTTCGACCTTTCATAAAAGTTTCTTTATCAACCAATTTTAATAATACCTCGAACTCTTTCCACGCTTCGAGTACCATAACTCGTTCTTCTTTCTCCTCTGCTTTTCTGAGAGATTTGCTGGCGCGTTCGTAAACAGTCTTGAAAAATAATATTTATAGTATGAGCAAAATGGCGAAAGATGATTCACATCTCGGAGGATTCGAGTTCACAGATTTTTTGACGGCATTTGAAGCAGTAGAAACTATTTCAACTTAAATGTTCCGCCATGAATCCTTTCCTACACGACAAATAAATCATTTCGTTGAGTTGTCCGCTTTGGGCTCTCCTCAAAGGTTCATCGGGCGTTGCGTGACTGTAGGTTTCCCACTCAGATGAACTACCATGGTCACGGTCTCGATCAAGAATATAGGATGGCCATTTTACATACCTTGCTTGTATGATACTTTCATCGGTTGCTGTAGAGGCCTCGAACTGTGCAAAACTAATCCAAACCTTTGAAAAGAACATTTCAGGAGAATCACAGACGGAAACTAGAACTTTACACTAGGTAAGCGAATACAAGGAAACATGGCTGTAAATTTGCTTCGACATGTTCGCGGTTAATTAATATCATGATGAAATTAACGACACCGTACATTTTTGCAAAGCACTGAAAACAATCATACTCGAATAGAAAGACGTAATGGAAATATCTGCTCTTGTACAAGAGATTCAACAAAATAGCAGAGATAGAATTTAGGGAAAAACAATTAAAAAATACAACCTTGACGTGTTGCGTTCGTTTTAGTAGCCTCTCATACAGATCTCGTGTTTTGTCGTACTCTTCCAAGTTTATCTCAAAATCTATGTAGGCTTTCCGCAAAACCTGAGAACCACAGAAACTGCTGTTATTTACTTGTTGCTATATGTTTTAATATAACAGTTTGAACAATTAAACAAGGGGAATTAGGGGGGAAATTTCGTAAAAGCTGAGTACAAAAGAGGAGCCTTTTCCTCTGCTTAAAAACTAAGTAACTTGGGAAAATATAGCAGATTAATAAATTTGTTCAGTTAAAAAAAAAAAAGAGAGAAAAAAGAGGAAGAAGAAGAGAAAAAAAGAATCTTTCGTGAATGCCGTGACCAGGATTCGAACCTGGGTTATTGCGGCCACAACGCAATGTACTAACCACTATACGATCACGGCTGCCAACCCCGCACGATAGAAAAGCAGGAAACAATATTAGAATTTAAAATAACCTATCAACGTCATTTCCGTTCTACAAGGCTGATTCCATAGTTTTACATAACCTTCAAAGAAAGGAACTTACACCATGGCCTCGTGCTAGAAACAAATTTTAAAAATAAAAATTTTAACAGTCGAAAGGAAGTAGAGCATCTTCGCCAAAAATGATGAGCTATGAAATTCTCATGAAAACATAACTTCCGGTTTTAATCCACAACTCCGTGGAAAGCACTATACGAATATTCATTTCAGTTCGGGCAAATCACCTGAATTGCAAATGTCATTTCGTTTCACAACAATTGATAAAACGTTCGAATTAAAACATAAGGCGTGATTTCATAGATGTTGTGTGTTTCTTAAAAAGTTCACATCGCGAATTGTCTTTGAAAGAGTAAAAAAAAAAATAAAATAAAACCATAGCTAGCTTGATAAGCCTCTGAAACCTCAAAAACGCTCACTCCAGAACCAATGGGTCTTAGGTCACAGTGATATACACCCGACAAAATCTTAAGTCAAATACTTTTCGGCATAGACTAAAAAATACTGCTTTAAGTATAGGATTCGATAATGGTTAAGAAGAAAAAATTGTGGGAATGTATGTTTTTACAGCTGTTTGGAATGGCGTGCAAATTACCTTTCGACCTCTCTAGTAAAGTGTATGTCAGTGTTTTGTTCGTTACGGCGGTGGCGGAATGCGTCGATTTCGTCGTGTCGTACGGCGGTGAAAGTATCGTCAACGTATACGTAACCAAAGTGGTATCGTCTGTCGGCAAGTCGAAAGGGAGCTTTCCTCGATGTTCTGCATCCCCTGATTTCTGCTACAACAGCAGAAACTGGAGACCCCATAGCTGTACCGTGTAAGTGTTTGTAGTGTTTACCTTTGTACTGAAAATAAGTTGATGTCAGGCAAAGGTTTAGTAAGTCCATAATGTCCTTTGTCGGTAGCGGTAGAGGGTCGGTAGATTGTAGGATAGCAGTCTCAGTACATTGTAGTGCCAGTTGAAGTGGAATACTTGTAAAAAGCGATTTCACATCAAATGACACTAGTTTGTAGTCGTCAGGTATCTGTACAGTCCTAGTGGCGTTAATGAAGTCCTCGGTGGATTGTAGTTTGCGTCTGTCGGTGAGCGGTTGTAGTATTGTCGTAAGGCACTTGGACAGTTGGTATAGAACTACAGAAGGAAACAATAGGTCGCATTGGGAAACCAGGTTTGTGTAGTTTCGGCAGACCATAAAGTTTCGGTGGCTGTGGTACTGAGCTCCTTAGTCGGTAGTGGCGTTGGGTGTCAATGGTGTTTGTCTTCTTGAGTGTCAGTAATGTGCTATTAAGTTTGCGTTGAAGCACAGGAGTCGGGTGCCGTTTGAGTTCTTCGTAAGTTTGTTTGTTGTTAACAAGTGCGTTCATTTTGTCGTGATAGTCAGTCTTGTCCATGACAACAGTAACTCGTCCTTTGTCAGCTGGTAGCCGAATAACTACGTCCTTGTCGTTTCTCAATCGTTTGAGGGCATGTTGTTCGTCTTTAGTCAAGTTGCTGTCATGTAGTGACGCTGATTGTATAGTGGAAGCAATTCTACTTCTGATGCTATCCTTACTAGACTCAGGCAAAAACCTCACAACTAGACTGACTGAACACAAATTAGCGACGAGCAACACAAAATAAAGATAAAAAATGCTATAGAATACTCTGCTCGGAAAATAATTGACATCAAAGTCTTAAAAGCGACAAAATAACCTTTCGAGTCAACAACAATAGGATTCACTGAGGCGGTGCGAATTGGGGCCGTAAAAATGAAAACCAAACTTTCGGACTTCGAGCGATGCCTAACGACATTATGAAGATTCTAAGACCTAGTAAATATTATTTTTGAGTAAAGAGATGTCCAAAAAGTACTTTTTAAAGAGAAGACGTTGTGTCAAAACATAGAACTTTTAACATAACTTAACGTTTCAACATAAGGCTGCGCAATTTTCTGACCGTGCACAGGTGGCCTAAGCTCCAGCTGTCATGTCATGGCAAAAACTATAAGAGTTTGTATGGGAATATTTACGACCGCTCTAAGGAACAACAAATGTAAGATAAATGCCTCACCTTACTTCCAAAGTACATCGCTTGTTATCTGACCGCTTACCATGTTGAAAAGCACCCATTTTAGCGAGTTATCCATTTCTAGTAGTAAGCGGTCACATAACAAGCGATGTACCGTGGATGTAAGGTAAGGTATTTTTATTGAGAATTTGACTTATTTTTTTATTCCTTTAAGTGGTCGTAAATATTCGCATACAGCTCTTGTAATTTCGCCATGACAGTTATTTCGCAAGATGATTACCTCGCCATCTGTGGCCGTGAAGTCAAGTAAACTACGATCTAAGCATGATGAATTCTATTTCGTGTGTTTCGTACACGCAAGAAATTCGCAAGTTTTACGCCTATAAAAGAAAATCAAGAACTGTTTTGGATAAAGCTTTCATACTGAAACGTTCCTTTGCTAGTTACGTCTTCTTTCTCACTTATAAATTTTCTGCAACCCGCCTAGCCGTGGTCGAAAAATAAAACGCGTTTAAATGCAATCTTACAACCCGGGGTGCTGGGGTGAGGTTTCTTGAGGTTGTTGTTGCACTTGCAATTAAGGAGTTAGAGCAGAGGCGTCCCAAGCTCACATCTCGAATAAGAAGAAAGATTAATTCTCGGACAATACGTATTTATTCATGAAAGGGTCACGCGTTGTGTTACGCGGTGTCAGGTTACGCGTGTGTCCGTTGCGGTTTCGGGTGATTTCTGCCATGAGACGGCTAGGAAACGTACAAAGTCTTAAAACACACATGTTTCGCCTTTGAGCTTTTTGCCATGAATACGGCCCCAGCTAGGCGGGTTACCCCACCTTGAGACGTTTACATGGCAAATTGTCACAGGGTTACCCTACCTGGCAGACCGGGCAACCCGCCTAGGCGGGTCACCCCACCTATCATGTAAACGTGATCAAGATAAAATAAGAAATTATATTGACAGGCGAGTTACCCCACCTAGGCGGGTTACCTCACCTACCTGGGGTTCCCCACCTCCATGTAAACAGGCTCTAACTTATTTTCAACGTAAGAAGCGATAGATGCATATCAAGTTTTACTCTAAAAATCAAGATAAAAGATAATCATCGGTTCTTTCAAGTATTGTCTATCCTTATGTAAAGCCACCAGCATTGATGACAGTTTAAGACTAGCACGGACAATCCAACCGCAAAATACAGATCTGTTGCCTAGTTGTGAATCGATTGTGTTGTATGATCGTCCGGGTGAGGTTAGACCCAAAACCACCTTTGTTCGTGAACGTGACAGACCGTTTCGGCGTTAGCCTGTCCAATTAGTCTTTACTTGCCTCGTTTGGCTTGACCATGCACGTAGCGGCATGTTTTTGTTGTTGTTTTTTTTTTTTTTCTTCTTCTTCTTATTCTTTTTTTTTAGTTTGGTGGAGAAGAACGATGTGCGTGACCGAACTCCTGGGAAGTAACAGTCCCGCATCTATGGCGGAATGCAGTAAATGACGTTACACTGCTTCATACAGTCAAATTGCAATCAATATATATATCAATGCCGCAAACAGTAGTAAGGCTCAATCAGCATCAACTGATCATGCTCTTTGCCCTCGTGATTAAAAAAAAAATTACCCTCTGTCTCAGCCAATCAGCATTTAGTAATTTAACCCGCATGTGGTAACATTTATAAGGAGCGTGCCACGGTTTTTCGGTTGACCGACTTAGTCTATTCATCATAAACAAGGAAATAACACTGACATAACGTTACAAAAAAGGTCAACTACGTCCTTGAATCTGATTGGTCACAAAAACTCAGCTGTCATGGGCTCTGTTTTCTCGGAATCAATAATACATCCAAAGGCAGAAATATTGGACAAGATGGCGGCCGCGCTTGCGCATATCGTCCGTAATGGCGTCCAAATAATATAAGCAACTGTATGGAAATTTGTAAAATTTCCAAAATATAACATCCAGGAGCTCATGGGGCAAAGTTTCCGTACAGCCCCATACTTCATAATGCATACAGTCCTTTGTTAGAAGAAAACAACAGCGCAAACAATAGATTACCTTTGGGACTATTCGCTTTGTTTTCAAGAAGTTGAATTTTTTTTTTTAAAGTCTTTATTCAAACCTTCAAAAAATCGCCGTTTTTTAATTAAAAATTGCGCTTAATCGAGCGCTGATTTAAAATATGTAACAGTCAAATAAAAAATTACTATGCTTTATGAAATCTATAAATCAAAACAGCTTAATTCCGCCTCATATTAGCCTCAAAATTGTTGTTTTGAAAGCGAACATTCGTAAAACGATGAAAATAAAATCGATGCTCACCTTTAAAGTTGTTCGTTGTCGTTGCCGTTTTTCCTATTCCCTTTAAAAGTAGAGTTGCTTATTTTTCTTTCTTCATTGAATGTTAAGTTTCATCCGCGGTGGTTGCGTAGACAGACACCAGCACATATAGAGGAGCTCAGTTTTTATGATGTCTTTCGAACATCATATACTTCGGCGATATGCTCGATTATATTTCTGAGAGGATCTTCTCCATATTGCTTACGCCACAACCACTCCTGTAGGTAGCTTCCTAAGAGAGCTTTGGATATTCCTGTACGAGGTATACTTCGTTTGATTCCCCACCGTGTATTTTCAATGCGCTGAGTATGAGCGCCTGTGTCTGGGTCTACGAAGTTTAGGCCGTGGTTCACTGTGAGATGATTGTAGCCCTCGTCCTGTAGGTAATCATAAGCTTTCCACATGCCGCTCATCACGCATATTCCCGACAATATTTGAGCGCGTATAATGGGTATAAGCGTATCTTTATCCCTGCGCTCTACCAGTACAAGGAAGCAGGCCTTGGTTTCACGGCAAATGCCACCAAAGACCCACTTTCCTTCAACGTAGCGACCGCGGTGATACATCTCATTTCTTCGTGCAAAATCCAACATGTTTTAAAGGTGAGGAAAATGATTTCAATGTTAATTTTTGGAATTTGAATAAGGTATTAGAAATATAATTTTGAAATTTACCCCCTATCGGCAAGAAGCACATGTTCCTCTTTTATTAGTGCAGTAGGTAATAATTAGGGATGTATATATTCAATTACCAAGGGAATTGTCTATTGTATTCAAAGACAAAGAGTAGAATGCATAATTAATAAGACGTGCATGCATAATGAAGTATGGGGCTGTGCGGAAATTTTTCCCTTCTTATTTTTTTCTTTTCATAAAATAGAAGATCTCCGGTGCTCAAATTGTGTAAGTCATGTTACGAAACACGCTTATCTGCAGATCGAGCCGCGATTGCCGCCATATTGATTTCTCTTTATATACTATTGTTCCCAAGTGTAACACGATATACCGCTGATAATTGTCAGCCGGCTCGAAATGTCCTTGATTTTCTTCACAATTCGTCGTTTCATTAATTTGTACTTCAAGGCGATCGCGATGGAACCTCTCGTGGAAAACCTCAAGAAACAAGTCACATGTTCAATTTGTCTCGATACTTATAAAGACCCCAAAATATTATCGTGCTTCCACACTTTTTGCCGTACGTGTTTGGAGGAACACGCAAGAAAAACCCATAGACAAGGCAAATTCAGATGCCCCGAGTGTCAGGCGGAAATCGATTTACCTGAAGGCAATCGCTTCGACCGTTTGTCCACCAGCTTCATCCATAATAGTTTGTTAGGTCTCCTTGAAACGGAAGATCGGGAGGACTTGCTAAAGCCGCCATTTTGCTCGCGACACAAGAACGAAAGACTACGATATTTCTGCTCTTCCTGCGGAGCGTGTATTTGTCCTGTTTGCTTCGCCGAAGACCACCGCGGCCATGAATTCGACGTTATTGAAAAGGCACTGCAGGAAGATAAGAAATACATCATGTTGAACGTCGAAACCATCAAGGAAAAGGCAAACTTATTTCGAGAAGAGATAAGAAAACTTGAGAAAACCTCTGAGGATGTGGAAATGATTATCGCAATCGCTAAACAAGACGTGTCTGAGGCAGCTCAGCACGTCATCACAAAGACGCGAAGTCAAGAAAAACAGCTGTTAGAGTCTTTAGAAATGACGCGGAGGGAGAGAATAGAGCGAATCAACTCGGCTAAACAAGAAATGGAATCTCTGGTAGAACAAATGAACCAAGCGACTGAATATGCGGAGAACCTCGTTCAAAGAAGGTCAGGCTTAGATCTTATACAGACTAAGACAACTTTGAAGGAGAAATTTCAAAATCTTGGTGGGGTTAAAGTTCCAAAACATCACCAGACTACATTTGCCAAATTTAACGCGGCATCCCAACAAGACTTGACACTGGGTTTTATTCAACTCTACAGCCAACTAGCCAACGCAGCTAAATCAACTCTAGAAGGACTGGATGGAACTTTTCAGGCTTGTGTAGAAGCAGAGTTTACGTTGTGTCCAAAAACAGCAGAAGGAGAGATTTATAACCAGCCCGATCTTAAAGATCAAGTTGAATTGCAGATAAAACCCACCAAAGATGTCGCAAACGTGACTGTTCGAGAAAGAGAGGACGGCAATCTTAGGCTGAAGTTTACACCTAAAGTGCCTGGCGCCTACAGCGTTGAGGTGAAGATTAATGGCGAAAAGCTTCCGATCTGTCCGTTCACCTTGCCAGTGAAAGAACGTCGACTTGTTGTAATCGGTGAATTGGACTTGAAGTTCAATCAAGGGCAGGAGTTCCAGGTACCCAATGGAATCGCCGTAAACAAGCAAGGCGACATAGCTGTCGTAGATTATCACGGAAACTGTGTCTTTGTATTCAATAAAGAAGGGAACTGTTTAAAACAAATTGGAAAAGAAGGAACAGGTCCTGGACAATTCAAAAATCCAAATGGGGTGTCATTTTTAAACAACAACGAAGTACTTATTGCAGATCAATCAAACAATAGAATCCAACATATAAATATCCGGACAGGATATGTTGTAAAAACCTTTGGGAAAAAAGGTGAGAGAAAAGGACACTTCAAGACTCCAATTAGTATTTGCCTTGACGATACAGAACGAATTGTAGTCAGTGAATTCTCTAACAACAGAGTTCAAGTAATGTCAAAAGAGGGCGAAGCTCTATTCACAATAGGAGACAGTGGTCCAGAGAAACTCAGCACACCATACAGCTGCATTCCTTACAAAAACATTTACCTGGTAACTGAAAGAGACAATCACGTCATAAAAGCATTTGATGCGTCAAACACTTTCCTGTACAAGTTTGGCGAAAAAGGGAATCAAGATGGACAGTTCAACTCACCCCGTGGCATGTGTTTAGACAGCTCTTATAATCTTCTTGTCTGTGACTATTTCAATAACAGAGTTCAGCGATTTTCTTTGGACGGTCACTTTATAGGCAAAACTACCGTTCCTTTACAAAGTCCATTTCAAATTGTAACAGCACCAGATGGGCGTATACTGGTCACAAGCCTTAAAGCTAAAAAAATATATATACTGAGGTAAATATGTTACTATTCTACGAATCATTCAGCTGCTGCATGTATGCCAGTGGAAACTTAAGTCCAATCATTTACGTTTTAAAGCAAATTTCTTCACAAGAGGCAGAAACACTTAACGGTGTAAGTGCATCGTACGCCCTCAAATACAGAAACCAGGGGGAGGAGGTAAGCACAGAATTGACTTATACACCATGAGCAGTCAGACATATAGGAAAATTATCTTAAGAAAAGGAAACTTGAATGAGTCTATGATAGATTTAACTTTTCTTCGTGTGCTCAGCCTTTCACTTCATCTGGTCGAATAACAAGAACAGCTATTTGAGGACACGGCTCTTATCAGGGCAAAGAACTACCACATGGTAGAAGAAGACAGCAAAAAAAGAAAAAGAAAAAGAGACATAATCAATGGGAACCTCAAACTTCTGTGCCTTGTACAAGAGGTTTCAAATAGTTCGGTATAAAATGTTTCAATTAGGTATATTCTTTTCATTGAAAAATGTGTACTTTAGCTATCCATGTCTTTTTCACCAATAATATCCAAAGTGAATTTAAGGGGATTTGATTGCTCTGATGTTATTTGATTGAAAGTTGCAGAAGGGGCATGGCCGGGTGGCTCTACCCTTTGACTTCAAAGATCCAATTAGTAACTCTCCCCACCTACTAACATATATTTCTCTATAAATTTCACAGGAGAATTTGGTGTTACATCAAAATAATTCCCTCAACTTTCTGTCCAAATAAAAGCTTGTCTTTTCTCATAAACTCTCTGCAAGATAACATATTGGAAACGTAAGGAGAATTTACATGTCAATCATCTCTTGGAGTTTTAGGGTGAAGGCACTGGAATTGACATCTATTATCCCAGTTCCTAATCATCCACTCTGGTGCTCCATGAGATTTGTTTCTCAGAAGTCTTAAAAACAACTTTTTCCCTGGATAATGTGCTGCCCTTTTTGTCTCATTTACCAGTTATAATCAACTGATACACAGTACACTCAGTCTCAGAAATTCTAGGTTGCAAATGTATTTCCAATTTTTTTCGGTAGATTTTTAGTTTGAATGAATAAAAATATGTAAAATACTTGACTTGTACTCATTGCATGCAATTTTAAGTTATGCTCTATTGTCTCTTAAAACCCTAACATCAGTGTGCAACTTCTCTATACTGTTCTCTATACATTTCCAAGGAGAATTTGTTTAACGATCTAGAGATTCTTTCATTGGTGATCATTTCCTTTATTCTCTTTAATGTCTGATTCAGAAGTAAAATTGTTGGGAGATTAGATACTAATCACTCTTAGGGTTGAAAGGGTTAAGTACTTATTACTAAATTCATTTTCAGCCTGTCTGAATTTTCAAATCACCGCATAAAAACATTTCATCACGAAGGAACTCTCTGACCCAAGTTTAGAAAACAAGGGAATCAAGATGGACGCTTAAACAGACGCCATGGAATGTGTTAGATCGACTTCAAGCAACATTTTTCCAGACAATTTCAATGACAGAATTCTGTCAGCAATGTAGTTTAATTGGTCATTTTCTGAGCCAAAAAGTATTATTTCTATAAGTAATCCACCTCTAATGGCAACAAGTCCAGTTGGGTTCAGACGCTGTTTTTACTTTTGCGTCAATGGTTTTTTAATTTAATTTATTTTGTTTTATTGTTTTTCTTTTTTTTTTTTTTCTTTTGCATTGGAGACTTCCTACACAGACAGTCTTTGAAAAACAACCTGTCGGGAACGACTTTTTCTACAAAAACTTGTTCAAGCAACAATTTTATCAACAAAAATGTTACGGGTTCACATGATTAAATGCGTTTCTCAACAAATTGTTTGTTAAGAAAAGCATATTTCGAAGAAGCGTCCCTTGTACGTAGACTGCTTAAAGTTTGTAAATTTAGTCCTTCACGAGCGTGGAACAATCTTAAAGATTGAATTTGACAGTAGACAAAAAATTAATGAAAAAACAAGGGGGAGAGGGAAAGAAGCTTTAAACACATTTTAAGACCCACGAAAGGCGATTATCTCGTTGAACGATTAGAATCCTTCAAGGACGTTTAGTTTAACGTTACAAAGGGGTCAACTAAGCCAAACAAAAGTGACAGGACAAAAATAGATCAGCTGTCAAGGACTTTGTTTTGTTTTCTACGAAACTGAAACATTGGCTGTTTGTTCCAATTTTTTTTTGTACTGTCTATCCCACGTAAAGCCACCGGTAAATTTTTTTTTTCACGAGCGGGACGTCGATGACAGTTTAAGACAAAGACGTACACTCCAACCGCAAAGGACAGATCTGTTGTCTCGTTGTGAATTGAATGTGTTGTGTGATTTGTATGATCGTCTGGGTGAGGGTAGACCCAAAAACAACCGTTGCTCGTGAACGCGACAGTCTTTGCGTGCCTCGTTTGGCCTGATTATGCACGTAACGGGGTGTTTTTCCGCGTGGTGGAAATGAACGTTCTGCGTGAAAAAAATGCTGGTAGGTTATAGTCCCGCATATGTGGCGGAGTACAGTTAATAAGATTACACTGCTTCATTCAGTTAAACTGAATCAATAAATCGTCGCCACAAACAGCAAAAAGGCTCAATCAGCATCAATGAATCATGCCCTCTTGATTACTAGAAGTGCCCTCGTTATTAAGAAAACAAAATATGTCCTCTGTCTCAGTCAATCAGTATTCAGTAATTTTGCCCCGCATATGATAACATTTAAAACGAGCGTATCACGGTTTCATGGTTTCAACGCGACCGACTAAGTCTATTCATCATAAACGAGGAATTAACACTGACACAACGTTACAAAAAAGGTCAGCTACGTCCTTGAATATGATTGGTTACAAAAACTCAGCTGTCATGGACCTTGTTCTGTTTTCTCGGAATCAAACAATAAATCTTAGATTTCACAATTTGTTTGTATTCGTCGCTTGAATAACCAGTACTTCAAGGCAACCGTGATGGAACCTCTCGTGGAAAACCTCAAGAAACAAGTCACATGTTCAATTTGTCTCGATACTTACAAAGACCCCAAAATATTATCGTGCTTCCACACTTTTTGCTGTAAGTGTTTGGAGGAACATGCAAGAAAAACCCACAGACAAGGCAAATTCAGATGCCCCGAGTGTCAGGCGGAAATCGATTTACCAGAAGGCAATCGCTTCGACCGTTTGCCCACCAGCTTTCACCAAAATACTTTGATAGGTCTACTTGAAACAGAAGATCGCGAGGCCTTGCTGAGGCCGCCATTTTGCTCGCAACACAAGAACGAAAGACTACGATATTTCTGCTCTTCCTGCGAAGTGTGTATTTGTCCTGTTTGCTTCGCCGAAGACCACCGAGGCCATGAGTTCGACGTTATTGAAAAGGTACTGCAGGAGGATAAGAAATACATCATGTTGAACGTCGAAACCATCAAGGAAAAGGCAAATTTGTTTCGAGAAGAGATAAGAAAACTTGAGAAAACCTCTGAGGAAGATGAAATGATCATCGCTATCGCTAAGCAACAAGTGTCTGAGGCAGCTCAACACGTGATCACAAAGACGCGACAGCAAGAAAAACAGCTTTTAGAGTCCTTAGAAATGACGCGTAGGAAGAGAATAGAGCAAATAAACTCGGCTAAACAAGAACTGGAATCTCTGGTAAAACAAATGAACCAAGCGGCTGAGTTTGCGGAAAATCTGGTGCAGAGTAGCTCAGGCTTGAATATTATACAGACCAAGACAACTTTGAAGCTGAAATTTCAAGAGCTTCGTGGAGTTGAGATTTCAAGGCATCATCCGACAACATTTGTCAAATTTACCGCGACATCGCAACAACACTTGAAACTGGGTTTTATTCAACTCACCGAGAAACCGGCAAAAGCCGCTAAATCAACTCTAGAAGGACTGGATCGAACTTTCTTTGCTGGTGTAGAAGCAGAGTTAACGTTGTGTCCAAAAACAGCAGAGGGAGAGACTAGTTACCAGGCCGATCTTAGCGATCAAGTTGAATGGCTGATAAAACCCACCGAAGATGTCACAAACGTGACTGTTCAAGCAGGAGAAAAAGGCAATCTTAGATTGAAGTTTACACCTAAAGTGCCTGGTGCCTACAACGTTGAGGTAAAGATTAATGGCGAAAAGCTTCCGACCTGTCCGTTCACTTTGCCAGTGAAAGAACGTGAACTTGTCATAGTCGGCGAATTGGACTTGAAGTTCAACCAAGGGCAGGAGTTCAGTGGACCAAGTGGAATCGCCGTTAACAAGCAAGGCGACATAGCTGTTGTAGATCATATTGGACACTGTGTTTTTGTATTCAATAAAGAAGGGAACTGTTTGAAACAAATTGGAAAAAAAGGAGTAAATCCTGGACAATTCAAATATCCCACCGGAGTGTTATTTTTAAACGACCACGAAGTTCTTGTTACAGATGCGTTAAATAATAGAATACAACACATAAATATCCAGACAGGAACTGTTTTGAAAACCTTCGGAAAAAAAGGTGAGGGAAAAGGACACTTTATGGCTCCATGTTCTGTGCACCTCGATCACGCAAACCGTTTAGTTGTCACTGAAATTCACAACAATAGAGTTCAAGTAATGTCAAAAGAGGGCGAAGCTCTATTCACAATAGGAGACAGTGGCCCAGAGAAACTCAGCAAACCATACAGCTGCATTTCTTACAAAAACATTTTCCTGGTAACTGAAATAGGCAATCACGTCGTAAAAGCGTTTGATTCGTCAAACACTTTCCTGCACAAGTTTGGCGAAAAAGGGAATCAAGACGGACAGTTCGACGAACCCCGTGGCATGTGTTTAGACGGCTCCAATAACCTTCTTGTTTGTGACTCAGACAATAAAAGAGTTCAGCAATTTTCTTTGGACGGTCGCTTTACAGGCAAAACTAACGTTCCTTTAAAAGGTCCACGTCGAATTGTAATAGCGCCAGATGGGCGTATACTAGTCACAAGCTATGAAACTAAGAAAATATATATTCTGAGGTAAATGTGCTACAATTCTATGAATCATTCAAATGTTCTATGCCAGCGAAAACTTAAGTCGAATCACTCAATTTTTTTGAGCAAAATTTCTTCACAAGCGGCAGAAACACTCAACGGTGTAAATGCATCGTTAGCCCTCAAATACAGAAGCCAGGTGGAAGGGGGTTAGCGCAAAATTGACTAACACCCCAAGAGCAGTCAGATACATAGGAAATTATATTCAGAAAAGGAAACTTAAACGAGTCTGGGTTATATTTAACTTTTCTTCATGTGGTGTGCCTTTCGAATAAGAGGAGCAGATATTTCAGGAAGACACAGCCCTCATCAGGGCAAAGAACTATCATGTGGTCTAATGTAATCTGGACAAAACTTCACTGAATAGAGCAAAAATAAAAACCAAAAGAAAAAGACATGATCAATGGGATCTCAATTTTCTGTGCCTTGTACAAGGGGTTTCAGATAGTTAGGTAAAAGTGTTTCAATTAGGTATATTCTTTTAAATGAATGATGTACAGTTTAGCTATGTATGTCTTTTTCACCAATCATTTCCATAGTGAATTTAAGGAGATTGGTCCAATGTTATTTGATTGGAAGTTGCAGAAAGACCATGGCCAAGTGGCTTCACCTCTTGAATTCAAAGATCCAATTAGTAATTCTTCCCACTGACTACCATACATTTCTCTATAAATCCGACAAGAGAATTTGGTATTACATCAGAATAACACCCACCAGCTGATAAGCTTGTATGTTCTCATAACCTGTTTGCAAGATAACATTTTGCAATTGCAAGGAGAATTTACATGTTAACCACCTCTTGGAGTTAAAGAGTGGAGGCACTGGAATTTAAATCTAGAGTTCCCAGGTCCTAACCATCCACTTTGCCTCCAAATGAGATTTGTTTCTCTTTACTCCCAAGATCCATTTGTTCCTAGTCCCTTTTAAACAACCAGTTGGTTTGCGTCTGATAAGTTAAAATTTTTCACAACTTAGATAATAAATATGCATGTTTATATATATACTCATTTAGCACTCAGGTGGATTAGTTTTCCTTATTAATTCCATTTTACCAATCATAATCAACTGATGCACTGTACATACAGATAGTAATTCTGGGAGTAAACTGTACTTCATTTTTTGGGTAGTTTTGTAGTTTGGATAAATAAAAATATTTTAAATACTTGACTTATACTCGTTGTATGCAATTTTCAGTCACACTCTATTCAGGGCTCATTACCAAACTAATCTTCAGTCTGTATGAATCTTCAAAAACTTTGTTCATATTTCAAATTGAGATAATCACTGTATAAAAATATTTGATTACTCAGGAACTTTTTCATCCAGGTTTGGAAAACAAGGGAATCAAGATTGACGCCTCAACAGATCCAATTGCATGAATTTGATCAGCTCCAAAAATATTTTTGTCTGAGACCATTGCAATGACCCTTCAAACCATAAGAGTGACCAGCGTCTAATTACCCCCCCCCCCCTCCCCTTCTCCCCCCCCCCCCAATCAAATATTAAGGTCACGACAATTAAGGAGGGGATCACCAACTAGAGAAGTTCTTGATTGTTAAGTAAAAAGTCTCCTTGTCAATACCTTAGGAAATGCATAGAGAGCAGTAAAGACAATATGCATACCGATGCTAACATTAAAGGGATAACAAAGATCTGTCAGCAATTTAGTTTGGACGTCACGAACTCATGAAGTCTCATTTGTGCCCCTTACACCTCCCCCTCTAATACTTTTACCCCACCCCTCCCTTGTCAAACTACAAATTACTCCTTTAGGACTGACCTCAACACTTTACAGTGAACAGATTGAAGTTTTATTCTATTGTTTGGTGAACATTCTGCACAAGATTAGTTATATTTATAGGACAGCAAAAACACCAGTAGCCACAACAACAACAACAAATAATTATTCCATTTGTTGTTGGTTCTTTTTCCAAAGCCTGGCCATCTGGAGCAGTTTAAAGTTAGGAATATTGGCTTCATCGTCAGGAAAGATGTAATCATAGTATTCTTCCCATCCAGCGTCTGACTGCAAGGAAAAATATTTTAATAGTGTTTCAAATCTCCATAGAAAAACATAAAATCTAACAAAGAGAAAAGAAAATTGCAGTGAGGCTAAAATATTATACACGCGTCTACGAATTATTTCTGATAACAGCCACATTTGGAACAAATTCGTAAGAAAACTGAAAACAGAATCGATATGTCACGCGACATTTTGGCATAAGCAACGGATTGCGTGACGACAGACAATAAAAGTTACTTGAAGAAGTTTGAAGAGATTTCTTACTCCGTCGTCCGTTTGTACTTTTCTCCTCTTCTTTACTCGGCGAGGCATCTTTTTCTTGATTTTTTCTTGTGAGCTTTCGTCTCCATATTCGTCCTAAAGGATCAAATTAATAAAATTAAATAAGATTCGACCTTTCAAAAAAGTTTCCTTATTCATACAACCAATTTTAATAATACCTCGAACTCTTTCCAGGCTTCCAGTACCATCACTCGTTCTTCTTTCTCCTCTGCGTTACTGAGAGATTTGTTGGCGCGTTCGTAAACAGTTCTGAAAAATAATATTGATAGTACAAACAAAATAGAGAACGATGAGGATTCAATTTCACAGATTTTTTTATAGCATTTGAAGCAGTAGAAACTATTTCAACTTAAATATTCCACCATGAATCCTCTCCTACAGGACAAATAAATCTTCCATTGGGTTGTCCGCTCTGGGGCTCTCCGCAAAGGTTCATCAGGCGTTGCGTGACTGTTGGCTTTCCTCTTAAGAACTACCATGGTCACGGTCTTGATCAAGATCGGTCATTGCGTGACCGTAGGCTTTCCACTTATGAACTACTATGGTCACGATCTCGATGGAGAATGTAGGATAGCCTTTTTACATACCTTGCTTGTATGATGCTTTCATCGGTTGCTGTAGAGGCCTCGAACTGTGCAAAACTAATCTAAACCTATAAAGAGAACATTTCAGGAGAATCACAGAGGGAAACTAGAGCCTTACACAGGGAAAGCGAATACAGGGAAACATGGCTGCAAATTTGCTTTGACGTGTTCGCGGTTAATTAATATCATTATGTAATTAACGACACAGTACACTTTTGCGAGGCACTAAAAACAATCATACTCGAATAGAAGGACATAATGGAAATATCTGCTCTTGTAAAAGAGATTCAACAAAATAGCAGAGATAGAATTTAGGGAAAATAATTAAAAAATACAACCTTGACGTGTTACGTTCGTTTTAGTAGCCTCTCATACAGATCTCGTGTTTTGTCGTACTCTTCCAAGTTTATCTCAAAATCTATGTAAGCTTTCCATAAAACCTGAGAACAAAAAAAAACTACAGTTATTCGCTTGCTGCTAGATGTTTTAATATAACAAATTGAACAATTCAAAGAGGGGGAAACGAGGGGAAATTTCGTGAAAGCTGAGTAAAAAAAGAGGACTTTTCTTAGTCCACAGACTCCTCTATTGTAAGAGGATCTATAAACCAATCAGAATCCTTCTTTTGAGCAGATATTTTGATAACTTTGGCGGATACTAAAAAGGGGTCACTTTATGCGTTTACAGGAAATGATCAAATATGAAAAAAGGGCGTCCGCGCGACCGACTTTCAATATTTTCAAGTCGGATTTTCCGTTCCTTACTGATCACGTTAGACCTTCTGGAACACAAAATAAAAATAAAAAATGCTATAGAATACTCTGCTCGGGAAATAATTGACATCAAAGTCTTAAAAGCGACAAAATAACCTTTCGAGTCAACAACACTAGGATTCACTGAGGCGGTGCGAATTGGGGCCATAGAATGAAAACCAAACTTTCGGACTTCGAGCGATGCCTAACGACATTATGAAGATTCTAAGACCTAGTAAATATTATTTTTGATTAAAGAGATGTCCAAAAAGTACTTTTTTAAGAGAAGACGTTGTGTCAAAACATAGAACTTTCAGAATTTTCAACATAAGGCTGCGCAATTTTCTGACCGTGCACAGGTGGCCTAAGCTCCAGCTGTGAGATGATCACCTTGCGAAATAATAGTCATGGCAAACTATAAGAGTTTGTATGAGAATATTTACGACCGCTCTAGGGAACAATAAATGTAAGATAAATGCCTCACCTTACTTCCAAAGTACATCGCTTGTTATCTGACCGCTTACCATGTTGAAAAGCACCCATTTTAGCGAGTTATCCATTTCTGGTAGTAAGCGGTTAGATAACAAGCGATGTACTGTGGATGTAAGGTAAGGTATTTTTATTGAGAATTTGACTTATTTTTTTTTCCTTTAAGTGGTCGTAAATATTCCCATACAAACTCTTGTAATTTCGCCATGACACTTATTTCGCAAGATGATTACCTCGCCATCTGTGGCCGTGAAGTCAAGTAAACTACGATCTAAGCATGATGAATTCTATTTCGTGTGTTTCGTACACGCAAGAAATTCGCACGTTTTACGCTTCTAAAAGAAAATCAAGAACTGTTTTGGATAAAGCTTTCATACTGAAAAGTTCCTTTGCCAGTTTCGTCTTCTTTCTCAGTTATAAATTTCATGTAACCCGCCTAGCCGTGGTCGAAAAATAAAACGCGTTTACATGCAATCTTACGACCCCGGGTGCTGGGGTGAGGTTTCTTGAGGTTGTTGTTGCGCTTGCAATTAAGGAGTTTGAGAAGAGGCGTTCCAAGCTCACATCTCGAATAAGAAGAAAGATTAATTCTCGGACAATATGTATTTATTTATGAAAGGGTCACGCGTTGTGTTACGCGGTGTCAGGTTACGCGTGTGTCCGTTGCGGTTTCGGGTGATTTCTGCCATGAGACGGCTAGGAAATGTACAAAGTCTTAAAACACGCATGTTTCGCCTTTGAGCTTTTTGCCATGAACACGGCCCCAGCTAGGCGGGTTACCCCAACTTGAGACGTTTACATGGCAAATTGTCACAGGGTTACTCTACCTGGCAGACCGGGCAACCCGCCTAGGCGGGTCACCCCACCTATCATGTAAACGTGATCAGGATAAAATAAGAAATTACATTGACAGGCGAGTTACTCCACCTAGGCGGGTTACCTCACCTACCTGGGGTTCCCCACCTCCATGTAAACAGGCCCTAACTTATTTTCAACGTAAGAAGCGATAGATGCATATCAAGTTTTACTCTAAAAATCAAGATAAAAGATAACCATCGGTTCTTTCAAGTATTGTCTACCCCTATGTAAAGCCACCAGCATCGATTACAGTTTAAGACTAAGACGGACAATCCAACCGCAAAATACAGATCTGTTGCCTTGTTGTGAATCGATTGTGTTAAATGATCGTCCGGGTGAGGGTAGACCCAAAACGACCTTTGTTCGTGAACGTGACAGACCGTTTCGGCGTTAGCCTATCCAATAAGTCTTTACGCGCCTCGTTTGGCTTGACCATGCACGTAGCGGCGTGTTTTTGTTGTTGTTTTTTTCTTTTCTTTTTTTTTTTTTTTAGCTAGGTGGAGAAGAACGATGTGCGTGGCTGAACTGCTGGGAAGTAACATTCCCGCATCTATGGCGGAATGTAGTTAACGACGTTACACTGCTTCATTCAGTCAAATTGCAATCAATATATCAATGCCGCAAACAGTAGTAAGGCTCAATCAGCATCAACTGATCATGCTCTTTGCCCTCGTGATTAAAAAAAAATACCCTCTGTCTCAGCCAATCAGCATTCAGTAATTTAACCCGCATGTGGTAACATTTATAAGGAGCGTGCCACGGTTTTTCGGTTGACCGACTTAGTCTATTCATCATAAGCGAGGAATTAACACTGACATAACGTTACAAAAAGGGTCAACTACGTCCTTGAATCTGATTGGTCACAAAAACTCAGCTGTCATGTACTCTGTTTTCTCGGAATCAAAAATTAAATCTTAGATTTCACAATTCGTCGTTTCATTAGTTTGTACTTCAAGGCGATCACAATGGAACCTCTCGTGGAAAACCTCAAAAAACAAGTCACATGTTCAATTTGTCTCGATACTTACACAGACCCCAAAATATTATCGTGCTTCCACACTTTTTGTTGCAAGTGTTTGGAGGAACATGCAAGAAACACCCACAGACAAGGCAAATTCAGATGCCCTGAGTGTCAGGCGGAAATCGATTTACCTGAAGGCAATCGCTTCGACCGTTTGTCCACCAGCTTCATCCATAATAGTTTGTTAGGTCTCCTTGAAACGGAAGATCGCGAGGACTTGCTGAGGCCGCCATTTTGCTCGCAACACAAGAACGAAAGACTACGATATTTCTGCTCTTCCGACGAAGCATGTATTTGTTCTGTTTGCTTAGTTGAAGATCACCGAGGCCATGAGTTCGACGTTATTGAAAAAGCAGTGGAGGAGCACAAGAAATACATCATGTTGAACGTCGACACCATCAAGGAAAAGGCAAACTTGTCTCGAGAAGAGATAGGAAAATTTGAGAAAACCTCTGAGGATGTGGAAATGTTCATCGCAATCGCTGAACAAGAAGTGTCTGAGGCAGCTCAACACGTGATCACGAAGACGCGACAAAAAGAGCAACAGTTGTTAGAGTCCTTAGAAATGACACGTAGAAAGAGAATAGAGCTAATTAACTCGGCTAAAGAAGAACTGGAATCTCTGGAAAATCAAATGAACCAAGCGGCTGAGTTTGCAGAAAATCGCGTTCAGAGAAGCTCACCCTTGAATATTATACAGACCAAGACAGCTTTGAAGCAGAAATTCCAAGAGCTTCGTGGAGTTGAGATTTCAAGGCATCATCCGACAACATTTGTCAAATTTACCGCGGCATCTCAACACGACTTGAAACTGGGTTTTATTCAACACGACGAGAATGCGGCAAACGCAGCTAAATCAACCCTAGACGGACTGGATCAAACTTTCCAAGCTGGTGTAGAAGCAGAGTTTACGTTGTGTCTAAAAACAGCAGAAGGAGAGATTTGTAACCAGGCCGATCTAAGAGAGCAAGTCGAATGGCTGATTAAACCCACCAAAGATGTCGCAAACGTGACTGTTCAAGAAAGAGAGGACTGCAATCTTAGGCTGAAGTTTACGCCTAAGACGCCCGGCACCTACTGCCTTAAGGTGAAGATTAATGGCGAAAAGCTTTCCACCTCTCCGTTCACTTTGAAAGTGAAAGAACGTGAACTTGTCGTAGTCGGCGAATTGGACTTGAAGTTCAACCAAGGGCAGGGGTTCAAGGGACCCAATGGAATCGCCGTAAACAGGCAAGGCGACATAGCTGTTGTAGATTATTACGGAGACTGTGTTTTTGTATTCAATAAAGAAGGGAACTGTTTACACCAATTTGGAAAAGAAGGAACACATCCTGGACAATTCAAAAATCCAAATGGGGTGTCATTTTTAAACAACAACGAAATTCTTATTGCTGATCAATCAAATAATAGAATACAACATATAAATATCCAGACAGGATCTGTTGTAGAGACCTTTGGAAAAAAAGGTGAGAGAAAAGGACACTTCAAGACTCCACTTAGTATTTGCCTTGATGATACAGAACGAGTTGTTGTCACTGAATTATCCAACAATAGAGTTCAAGTAATGTCAAAAGAGGGCAAAGCTCTATTCACAATAGGAGACAGTGGTCCAGAGAAACTCAGCACACCATACAGCTGCATTCCTTACAAAAACATTTTCCTGGTAACTGAAAGAGACAATCACGTCATAAAAGCATTTGATGCGTCTAAGACTTTCCTGTACAAGTTTGGCGAAAAAGGGAATCAAGACGGACAGTTCAACTCACCCCGTGGCATGTGCTTAGGCGGCTCTGATAACCTTCTTGTCTGTGACTATTTCAATGACAGAGTTCAGCAATTTTCTTTGGACGGTCGCTTTACAGGCAAAACTACCGTTCCTTTACAAAGTCCATTTCAAATTGAAACAGTACCAGATGGGCGTATACTGGTCACAAGCCTTAAAGCTCAGAAAATATATATACTGAAGTGAATGTGTTACTTATCATCCAAATGCTGTATGCCAGCGGAAACTAGAGTCGAATCATCCATTTTCCAAGGTAAATTTCTTAACAAGTGGCGGAAACACTTCACGGTGTAAGTGCATCGTTAGCCCTCAAATACAGAGGAAAGGGGGTAAGCACAGAATTCGAATTGACTAATACACCATGAGCAGTCAGACATATAGGAAAATTGTCCTCAGAAAAGGAAACTTCAACGAGTCTAAAATAGATTTAACTTTTGTTCGTGAGGTCTGCCTTTCACTTCATCTGGTCAAATAAGAAGAGCAAACATTTCAGGAAGACACAGCCATTATCAGGGAAAAGAACTACCCCATGGTCTAATGCAATCTGGAGAAAACTCGACTGAAGAGAGCAAAAATAAGAAAAGAAAAAGACATATAATCAATAGGAACCTCACGCTTCTGTGCTTTGTAGCAGGAAGGGCATGACCAAGTGGCTTCACCCTCTGACTTCAAAGATCCAATTAGTAATTCTCCCTCTCCGACTGCCATACATTTCTCAATAAATTCGACATGAGAATTTAGTGTGATATCAGAATCCCCTCGGCTGATAAGTTTGTCTTTTCTCACAACCTGTCTACAAGATAACATGGGAATCGTGAGTAGAATTTACATGTTAATCACCTCTTGGAGTTTTAGGGCAAAGACAAGAGAATTTGGTGTCGTCTCAGAATAATACCCTCAGCTAATAAGCTTGTCTTTTCTCATAACCTGTCTTCAAGATACCATATTGGAATCGTAAGGAGAATTCGCACGTTAATCACCTCTTAGAGTCTTAGGATGAAGGCACTAGAATTGAGATCTATCGTTCCCAGTTCCTAATCATCCACTCTAGCTCTCCATGAGATTTGTATCACAGAAGTCTTAAAAACAACTTCTTCCCTGTGCTTTCTAAACAGCCAACTAGTTTGTCCTAGTGACTAAATAGAACGAACTTTCTAACTTCCGCTTCGCGTAGTGGTTTCCTACGCTTATCTCGTGTTCTCCCAACCTCCCGCGTGTTTACATCAGGCTATGTAAACACGGAAACTATTATACATTTCTTCAAGATTAAATATGACAATAGGCAGAAAATTGATGAAAAAAACATGGATTAGAGGCAAAGAAGCTTAAAAACATTTTTAAGAACTACGAAGGGCGATAATTTCGTTGATTGATGAATATTTCAAGCAAGTTTTGCGCTTTTCAACATTGCACATCTAAATCTCTCCCCGACCTGAAGTTTTCGTTTCAGTTTCAGTAAAAGGCCATGAATTCTTTCCTATTTTAATAACAATAAACATGTGAAAAGTAGCGATTTAAATCTCACATACTTTATCATGTAAGTTTATTGCAGTTATTGATTCTCGCAGAATTCATTATTCTAACATTAACCTTGACAATGGCGCCATGAAGACTCCGAAACGTCGGTTCATCTCGATATTTTTACGTGTTTATATATAACTAAATCTTTATTAAGAACAATGAAATTCAAACAACGGGTTTTCTTAATATGAAGCTTTCAGACAAATATTCATTTACTTCTAAACGCAGTAGATAAACAGTTTAACTTTACAAAGAGGTCAACTAAGCCAAGGAAAGTGACAGGACAAAAAAAGATCAGCTGACACGGACTTTGTTTTGTTTTCTAGGAATCTGAAACAATGGCCGTTTGTTCCAATATTTTTTAATTACTGTCTGTTTTTATGTAAAGCCACTGGCAAAATTGTTTTTTCACGAACGGGACATCGGTGACAGTTTAGACTAAGACAGGCACTCCAACCGCAAAGGACAGATCTGTTGTCTCGTTGTAAATCGATTGTGTTGTTTGATTTGCATGATCGCCCGGGGTCGATCGCATTCGCACGGGAGTGTGGGTAGTGATTTCTTTTGTTTTTCTCTCGTACAGGGTTACTCAAACGCGCTCGCTTCGCGTTTACTCGCCTTACCAATGCTATCGAAAAAAGGTAAGGCAGCTAGGGAAAGATTAGAATCCCGCTTGAATAGATAACTTGATGAGGTGACTTGCCAAAGAGAACCTTTCAAAGGACGAAGTCAAAACGGATTGCTACAAAGGAACTTGAATAATTTCGGCTGAATTCCTGAAGTTGAACAATGCGAGATTGTTTCTTCTCCAAAGGAATTAGCAACAAACATCACACACTGCTTCTGTTTTTCTCTTCTTTTTTTTTTTTTTTCAAATAATAATAAATAATAATATTATAATATTGTGGCTTTCTATTTCGCTAATTTTCTAACTTGAAGGTAAAGTTTTTCCCTCGTCATTTTAACCTTTTTTCCGAGCGGTTATGTGAAATTAACAAGGCGTGCAAGAGTGAGCCAGAGGCAAGGAAAGTTCCGATGCCCCGAGTGTCAGGCAGTGATCGATTTACCAGAAGGAAATCGCTTCGATTGTTTGCCCATCAGTTTTTTCCACAATAGTTTGTTGAGTCTCCTTGCCGTTCGACAAAGTGGTGATACAAGTAGCATTACTTGTTCCCAATGCAGGAAAACTAATCCTCAGATGTACTATTGTTTTGATTGCGGACGATTCATGTGCCTGGATTGTTTCAATTCGCATCAAATGCTGAGTGCAACGTTTGAGGGACACAAATTCACGCCAGTCAAAGACTTTAAAGGAGAGGATTACGAAGCACTACTGAAGCGACAGCCATTTTATTCACAACAGTTCCACGAGAAAGAAATCACGCGATTCTTTTGCTCGCAGTGTCAAGTTTGCTCGCAGTGTCAATTTGCATTGTCACGGATCATCAAAACCACAACGCCTTTTGCTTGACAAAGCAGCACACGACGAAAAGGAAAACATCATGTCTGGTGCTAAGATCATCAAGGAAAAAGAAACTCAACTTTGTCAAGTCATCAAGGAGTTCGAAGAAACGATTTCTGAGCTTGAAAGAAATTTCACAGCAGCCAAGCGAGAAGTCTCGCGAACAGCCGAACAAATGATCGTAGACATTCGACACCGCGAGCGAGAAGCGATTGTATCCCTGGAAACAACACGCGTGTCGAGACTTGAGAACGCGGCTAAACAGGAAGTGGAATCCCTGGTAAAACAAGTGAGCCAAGCAGCTGAGTTTGCGGAGAATCTGGTGCAAAGAGGCGCAAGTTCAGACATCATACAGAACAAAGAAGCTTTGAGGCAGAAATTTCAAGAGCTTGGCGAAGTTGAAGTTCCTAAACATCACCAGACTACATTTGCCAAATTTACCCTGGCATCCATACAACACTTGAAACTGGGATTTATTCGACTCTACAAAAATCCGGCAAACATAGCTAAATCAACTGTAGAAGGACTGGATCAAACTTTCCAAGCTAGTGTAGATGCAGAGTTTACGTTATGTCCAAAAACAGCACAAGGAGAGATTGTTAGCCAAGCCGATCTTGAACATCAAGTTGAATTGCTGATAAAACCCACCAAAGATGTTCAACGGACCCTGTGGCATGTGTTTAGACAGCTCAAATAACCTTCTTGTTTGTGACTATTTCAATAACCGAGTTCAGCAATTTTCTTTGGACGGTCGCTTTACAGGCAAAACTACCGTTCCTTTACAAGGTCCACTAGGAATTGTAACAGCGCCAGATGGGAGTATACGAGTCTCTTGCAAAGTAGCGAAGAAAATATACATTCTGAGGTAATTCTACGAATCCTTCAAATGCTAAATGCTGCATGCCAGCGAAAACTTTAGTCGACAAATTTATTTCGAAGCAAAATTTCTACACAAGTGGCAGAAACGCTTTTAAAAAGGTGTAAATTGTTAAACGATAAAAATAGAAATAATATCTAATCTGAAAAATTGTAAGGGTTTCCTATATTGGTGTTGGAAAAACAAATGGAAATAACATATTTGTAGAAGCCATTCAGTAAACATTATAGTAAGCTAGTTGATCATTTCTTATTCCTTTTGGCGGTCTTACCTTACAGATAGAGTTTGGTTACCTTTTTCTTATTGTGATCGTGAAATTGACATGGAAACAGATGCTTTTGCGTAAACTGCGGTTTGCGGCTAGATACCGGTATATTTTCATTATGTTGCTAAAAAAATAATTAATTACTAAGAAAATGACTCTACCCTATAAAAATTGATCCCGCATAAGAATTTCCTGGAAATAACCCTCCTTTATAGTTTTATCCATTTAATACTCTCGTTTTTAGGCTAAATCCATGTCGAATTCCCGATCAGGAAAATAGTCTTCAGTTTTTAATTTAACACGTTCGACACCTCTTTTTCTTAGAGGTGACTTAAGGTCTAAACATGTAGTACTTTTCATCTTCCGCACTGAATTTGTAATCGGATAACTTATACGACTTGCACGTAGCTCTTTCAGGGACGGTACCTTGGGGTAAGCACAAGATTGACTTCTGCCCCATAGCAGTCCGATATATAGGGAAATTATCTTCATAAAAGGAAACTTGAACGAGTCTAAGATAGATTTATCTTTTCTTCGTGAGGTCTACTTTTCCCTTCATCTTGTCGAATAGGAAGAGCAGATATTTAAGGAGGACACAGCCATTATCAGGGCAAAGAACAACAATATGATCTTAATGCTATCAAGAGGAAACTTGACTGAAGAGAGCAAAGAAAAAGGAAAACAAAAAGACCTAATCAATAGGAATCTCACATTTCTCTGCCTTGTACAAGAGGTTTCACGTAGTTAGCTTAGAATGTCTCGATTAGGTATATTCTTTTAATTGAATAATGTGCAGTTTACCTATCCATGTCTTTTTCACCAATCATCTTCAAAGTGAATTTAAAGGGATTTTCTTGCTTCAGTTTTATTTGACTGGAAGTTGCAGAAAGGGCGCGCATGGCAGGTGGCTTCACCCATTTGACCTCACAGATCCAATTAGTAATTCTCCCTACCGACTACCATACATTTCTCTATAAATGCGACTAGTGAATTAAGTGTGATATCAGAATGATACCCTCAACTGATAAGCTTGTCTTTTCTCATAACCTGTCTACAAGGTAAAATATCGGAATTCAGAAGGAGAATTTACATGTTAAGCCGTAAAGACGAGGTAACTTGGTGTTGTATCAGAATAATACCCTCAGCTCATAAGTTTGTCTTTTCTTTCTACAAGATAACATATTTGAATCGTAAGGAGAATTTACATGTTAATCACCTCTTAGAGTTTTAGGGTGAAGGCACTGGAATTGATGTCTAAAGTTCCCAGGCCCTAACCATTCACTCTGGCGCTCCACGAGATTTGTTTCTCAGAAGTCTTAAAAACATGTTCTTACCTGTGCTTTGTAAACAACCAACTGGTTTACCTTAGTGACGAAGTAAGATGAACCTCTCTATCAATTTTGATGATATTTATGTTTGTACAACATACCCAATTACCTATCAGATTAATTAGCTGCCCTTTTTGTTACATTTACCAATGATAATCAATTGATACACTGTACACAGTCGCAGTAATTCCAGGTTCTTGACTTGTGCTGATTGCATACAATTTTAAGTTATACTCTATTAACTCTTCAAATCCTAACATCAGTGTGCAATTTCTCTATACTGTCCTCTATACGTTTCCAAGGAGAATTTGTGTAACAATCTAGAGTTTCTTTTATTGGTGATAATTTCCTTTATTCTCTTGACCGACCGAATAGTTCGTGAACGCGGCAGACAGTTTCGGCGTTAGCCTGTCTAATTAGTCTTTGCGTTCCTCGTTTGGCCTGATCATGCACATAGCGCCGTGTTTTTTTTGTTTTGTTTTTTTTTTGCGTAGTGGAGAAGAACGCTGTGTGTGACAAAACTGCTGAGAGGTTATAGCCCCGCATATGTGGCGGAATATTTCGTTTCGTTTCGGCGTTAGCCTGCGTGGAAGTAATTATTCCAGGAGAGTGTTGAGTTGTTCTCCGGTCAAAATTTGCATGTACTGTTTTGCAGGTTTTGAAACATTGTAAAAACAATCGACTCTTAAACTAGTCTTTAGACTCTAAACATTATGTTACTTCCGCTAATTTTTCTGAAACGTCAGTTACTTCCGATGAACTGAGTTTTTTTCAAGAGTCCCCTTACCAGGAAAATCAGAAAACTAAAACTATTCCAACTCCTGGGTTCAATGAAACTACGAAATGAAATATTCCGCCACGTGTGTCACACTGTAACCTCCCAGCATTTTTGTCACGCACAGCGGTCTTCTCCACCACGCAAATAAACACACCACTACGTGCATGGTCAGGCCAAAAGAGGCACGCAAAGACTAATTAAACCGCTCACTTTCAGTTTGTTATAAACGCTTCCTTCTCCTATTTCATTTTCCATTGCATATTTTTCTTTTAATCTCTGTCGTTAATTCCTTTGCATATGTAATCGCAAGTACCTTCGCTGCGCGATCCGGGCAATTTGGGAAAAACTTTAAAAAATACAAGGTGAAATTAATCCTTAATTGCCCGAGGGCACTTGCGAACACCTGTTTGTCACATAAAGAGCTCTATTTTTCGAGGGGATTGCACTCGCGAGGGGTCAATACGTCCTTCAATGTGATTGGTCACAAAAACTTAGCTGTTATGGACTTGTTATGTCTTCGCGGAATCAAAAATTATTATTCACAATTGTCTGTCTGTACTCGTCGCTTGAATAATCTGTTCTTCAAGGCAACCGTGATGGAACCTCTCGTAGAAAACCTCAAGAAGCAAGTCACATGTTCAATTTGTCTCGATACTTACTCAGACCCGAAAATAATTTCGTGCTTCCACACTTTTTGTTGCAAGTGTTTGGAGGAACATGCAAGAAACACCCAAAACCAAGGCAAATTCAGATGCCCCGAGTGTCAAGCAGATATCGAATTACCAGAAGGAAATCGCTTCGACCGTTTGCCCACCAGCTTTCACCAAAATAGTTTGGTAGGTCTCCTTGAAACGGAAGATCGCGAGGCCTTGCTCAAGCCGCCATTTTGCTCGCAACACAAGAACGAAAGACTACGATATTTCTGCTTTTCCTGCGAAGCGTGTATTTGTCCTGTTTGCTTCGCCGAAGACCACCGAGGCCATGAGTTCGAAGTTATTGAAAAAGCACTACAGGAGGATAAGAAATACATCATGTTGAATGTCAACACCATTAAGGAAGAGGCAAAATTGTTTCGAGAAGAGATAAAAAAGCTTGAGAAAACCTCTGAAGATGTTGAAGTGACTATCGCAATCGCTAAACAAGAAGTGTCTGAGGCAGCTCAACACGTGATCACAAAGATGCGACAGCAAGAAAAACAGCTCTTAGACTCCTTAGAAATGACGCGTCGGAAGAGAATAGAGCGAATTCACTCGGCAAAGCAAGAACTGGAAACTCTGGTAAAACAAATGAACCAAGCGGCTGAGTTTGCGGAAAATCTGGTGCAGAGAGGCTCAGGCTTGAATATTATACAGACCAAGACAACTTTGAAGCAGAAATTTCAAGAGCTTCATGGAGTTGAGATTCCAAGGCATCATCTGACAACATTTGTCAAATTTACCGCGGCATCGCAACAAGACTTGAAACTGGGTTTTATTCAACTCACCGAGAAACCGGCAAAAGCCGCTAAATCAACTATAGAAGGATTGGATCGAACTTTCCAGGCTGGTGTAGAAGCAGAGTTCACACTATGTCCAAAAACAGCAGACGGAGAGATTAGTAACCAGGCTGATCTTAACGATCAAGTTGAATTCCTGATAAAACCCACCCAAGATGTCACAAACGTGACTGTTCAAGGAAGAGAAGACGGCAATCTAAAACTGAAGTTTACACCTATAGTTCCTGGCGCCTACAGCGTTGAGGTGAAGATTAATGGCGAAAAGCTTCCGACCTGTCCGTTCGCTTTACCAGTGAAAGAACGTCAACTTGTCATAGCCGGTGAATTGGACTTGAAGTTCAACCAAGGGCAGAAGCTTAGGGGACCCACCGGAATCGCCGTAAATAGGCAAGGAGACATAGTTGTTGTAGATAATCTTAGACACTGTGTTTTTGTATTCAATAAACAAGGGAACTGTTTAAAACAAATTGGAAAAGAGGGAACAGATCCTGGACAATTCAAATGTCCCACCGGAGTGTTACTTTTAAACGACCACGAAGTTCTTGTTGCAGATGCGTTAAATAATAGAATACAACACATAAATATCCAGACAGGAACTGTTTTGAAAACCTTTGGAAAAAAAGGTGAGAGAAAAGGATACTTTATGGCTCCATGTTCTGTGCACCTCGATCACGCAGAACGTTTTGTTGTCACTGAATTGCATAACAATAGAGTTCAAGTAATGTCAAAAGAGGGCGAAGCTCTATTCACAGTAGGAGACAGCGGTCCAGAGAAACTCAGTACACCATACAGCTGCATTCATTACAAAAACATTTTCCTGGTAACTGATAGAGACAAACACATCATAAAAGCATTCGATGCGTCAAACACTTTCCTGTACAAGTTTGGCAAAAAAGGGAATCAAGACGGACAGTTCAACATACCCTGTGGCATGTGTTTAGACAGCTCCAATAACCTTCTCGTTTGTGACTCAAGCAATAACAGAGTTCAGCAGTTTTCTTTGGACGGTCGCTTTACGGGCAAAACTATTGTTCCTTTACTAGGTCCACGTCGAATTGCAACAGCGCCAGATGGGCGTATACTAGTCTCCTGCAAAGTAGCGAAGAAAATATACATTCTGAGGTAAATGTGTTACTATTCTAAAAATCATTCAAATGCTAAATGTTGTATACCAGCGGAAACCAAAGTTGAACAAATTTTTAAGGCAAAATTTCTTCGCAAGTGGCAGAAACGCTCATCGGTGTAAATGCAGTTAGCCTCTCGGTTTCTGTAGTTGAGGGCCTCAACTGCAGAAACCAAGAGAAGGGTAAGCACAAAATTGACTACTGCCCCATAGCAGTCTGATATATAGGAAAATTATCTTCAGAAAAAGAAACTTCAACGAGTCTAGGATAGATTTAGCTATTCTTCGTGAGGTCTGCCTTTCACTTCATCTGGTCGAATAAGAGGAGCAGATGTTTCAGGAGGACACAGCCCTTATCAGGGCAAAGATCCAATTAGTAATTCTCTCCACTGACTTCCATACATTTCTCTATAAATTCGACAAGAGAATTTAGTAGTACATCAGAATAACACCCAGTAGCTGATGAGCTTGTATGTTCTCATAACCTGTTTGCAAGATAAAATTTTGCAATTGTAAGGAGAATTTACATGTCAACCACCTCTTGGAGTTAAAGGGTGAAGGCACTGGAATTGAGTTCTAGAGTTCCAGGGTCCTAACCATCCACTCTGTCTCCAAATGAAATTTGTTTCTCTTTACTCCCAAAATCAATTTGTTCCCAGTCCTTTGTAAACAATCAACTGGTTTGCCTCCGATAAGTTGAACTTTCCCACAACTTAGAAAATATTTATATGCATGTTTATATGACATACACTCACAGCACTCAGGTGGATTTGTTTTCCTTCTTAATTCCATTTTACCAATCATAATCAACTGATGCACTGTACATACAGGTAGTAATTCTAAGAATAAACTGTACTTTTCTTTTTTGGTAGTTTTGTAGTTTGGATGATTAACAAATAGAGAAGCCTTGTCTGTGCTCTGTTCTGTTGTATAGCACGCGGGAAGCGGCTAGAGCACGAAAAAAGTGTAAAGAGACTGACTGACTGCTCTGACGCTTTTAAGTGCTTTACAACTCAGTCAAAGCTTCTCTATTTGTTTTATAATAAAGAATCCGTTAAATTCCCCACGCACTTCTTTCAACTTTCAGAACAAACTTTATTTCTAAAGCGAACAGTGTCGTCAGCATGCTCTATACTCTCATAAAGCACTTTTCAATAAGCCAATCAGAATCCCTGTTAGAATAGTTCATAATAGTTCGGCAAATCGAATTTAACTGTTTCGCATGAAGCCTTTTAGTCTCTAATACAGAATCTGAAAGTGAAAAGTTCAGTGAAATCCGGCCGAATTGTGGCTCATAAAAACACGCAAATTTTTTCACATGACAAAACAAACCGTTCAAGCATGTATTTTATAAATGAACGACAGCCGAATTTACCGGAATATGAAGATTGCTTGGAATAACAGTGCCGTAAAACTCGGCTGCAGTGACTGATGTGACCTTCAGCTCAACGCCACGGAAAGGATATCAGAGCATGCTCCTAGTTGTTCTCTCGAAGGACGGCCGATGTTATTTCTGAAGCTTTTTTGACTGCGATGACCGGAGGTCGCCATGATGAGCAAGCTGCGTTGGACCTCAGCATGACGCCGACATGATTAGTATTAGTTTTAACAGTTACGCCAGTTTGGCTGTATTTGGCACAACGGATTGCGTGACGACAGACACACAAAGTTACTTGAAGAAGTTTGAAGAGATTTCTTACGTCGTCCGTTTGTACTTTTCTCCTCTTCTTTACTCGGCGAGGCATCTTTTTCTTGATTTTTTTCTTGTGAGCTTTCGTCTCCATATTCGTCCCAGAGGATCAAAATGATATAATTAAATCGGATTCGGACCTTTCAAAAAAAGTTTCCTTATTCATACATTTTAGAATAAAGAGTAGCGATATAAAAACATGACATTTCGGCGACGACATGTCACCATTATCAAATGCAAATTATAACAAGATAGTGAA